>NC_091122.1:23965000-23972500 GCF_040183065.1 Periplaneta americana | reverse complement strand
CCATCATCCTTCCGAGAATAATCTTCTAAAATACGTTTTCTCAACCACAAATTTCACCTAGACCTGACAGGGGATCGAACTCGGACCGCCTGGCTAGAAGGCCAGCACTGTAGCGACATCAGTCTATCTGAGAGGTTTGAAGTGATAGACGCCACTGCTCGCAGGATGGGCGACACCAGACGAACATGTGTGACTAAGTCAAGGCAGAGAGAGGGGAACCCACAGTCCCTACTATATCGGCCAGGGGGAAGGATTGCCTCGGTCTGTCTTCGCGAAGAACTCTGTCCGTGATCATTCATCCGCCCGTCTGTCTACTCCTTGCTGCACCACTTCCAGAATATTCTTTAAGTGCAAGCGTCACCCAGCCGTAGCTTCACAAGTGGTCTCTAACCCATACGACAAAAGATTTCTGCCATATTACACAATGAGTAATTATTAGGGCTAGGATTTTGATGACCTACAAATAATGAAAAAATGTCCTAAAAACAATGCATTTATGATCTAAAAATCTTTCAAAAATGCCCTTAAAAAGACCTAAAAATTGATCTTACATAATTGTCTTAGTAGGAAAAGAGGTTTTATACTACCTAATATTTAGACTAGTATTTAAATTTAATTTTACATAATTTTTTCTAAGTACTACACTTTAATTAATTATTTTACCTGATGTAGTTTCCATGTATGATCGTTCACCTCTACTTCGGCATGTGGACGTGAGGTCAGGAGTCTTGGCCCTTCATGGGCTGTAGCGCCATGGATTTACTTTACTTTTAGTTTTCATGTAGTCCACCACAAGGCCACTCTTATCGGGAACTAGCAGGTATAGAGGAGTCTATATTGAAGGAGTGGCTGGACTGACCCATTACATGGGGTGTACTACGTTAAAATGGCAATATATGTGTAGAAAAATTATTAAAATATTATACAAAATAATGGGTATTAATGGACAAAATATGTAAAGAAAATATCAAAGAAAATACACATTATTTTACATTAATAATGGGGATTTGTGGTCAAAATTAAATGAAAATGCATTAAAAAAGTGACCGAATAAAACAAAAGATGCTCTTATGAGTTGAAACAGGCAAAAAATGCAAAAAAATGCCCTAACAAATATGTCTTAAAACACTCAGTTTATCACATAACATATAAATACTAAAGCAGCTATGTTTCTGGCTTATTAGAAAAAAGATGCAATTTCATCAAAATCCTAGCCCTAGTAATTATACAACAAACTTCCCTTCACAATCTTATCCTTTCTCAGTAGTGTAATTCAATGATTAAATAATGTAAATTAATTTCTATATAACAATTACAAGTTTTAGAAATTTTAAAGTAAATTCTCCGACACATTTTCACTATCAAGGTTTTTTTTTAACCTGGTTATTTAATGACGTTGTATTCAACTACGAGGTTATTTAGCGTCGATGGGATTGGTGATAGCGAGATGGTATTTGGTGAGATGAAGCCGAGGATTCGCTATAGATTACATGACATTTACCTTACGGTTGGGGAAAACCTCGGAAAAAAACCAACTAGGGTAATCAGCCCAAGCGGGCCGAACACAACTCCGGATCGGCAGGCAAGCGCCTTAGCCGACTCAGCTACGACGGTGGCTTCTATATCCATTACGGACCTCAAATGGTGAATTTTAATTTTATCCATTTGCCTATACATTTTACATATACGAACATTACAAAACTGAGTTATTTTGAAAACAAATACCTTTATACACACTATACTTAGCTTCCATGCGCAAATTTTTGTTTATATGATACATACAATCAAATCGAAATGATAGCCGTCCAAATCTTGGATTTAAAATATCGGTATCCTAATCAATTCAAATGAACAAAAAAGAAAATGTAAATTAATTAAAAAAATACATAATGAAATTTTAAAGAAGAATATTCTGCGATAAGATGTGGTGGCTATCAAAAGGATAAAAATTTATTGAAAATAAATAATATACATTGAATATTATAAAGATGAATAGAGATGGTGATTGATGATGTTCAATGAAGATTTTAAAATGGTTGATGCAATTGTCTGAAGAGTCTTTTCAGGAACCTTTAATTTTCTGAGGATCTCCAATGTAAATTTGGGAATTGTTCCTCGTGCACCAAACTTAAGTCCAATGACATTCCAATCTTGAATATCATATTTATGACTGAGATCATCACAGCATGGAAGGTAAATAGCGCGTTTCTCTTCATGTACTTGCTTTGGTTGATCTTCATTAATTTCGAACCATACAGTGGGGTCAAGAATGAGACCAGTTTTTTTATCTCGGTCAATTATTATGATGTCAGCACGCCGTGTAATCCTTCCGTAGAAAGACATTGAACTTCCTCATATACTTCGTAATCACCGTAAATAATTTCAGGGGCTTATTCTTTGAGATATTTCAAGCTAAAAAGTTGAACATAATTTTGCCTGTTTTTTCTGCTTTCTTTCCGAGATAAGAACTGTTTTATATGAAACATTTCATAGCGTGTTTTGAGAATGTCATTGCCTTAATTCCCAATATGCTCAGTCAATTTAAGAGAGCAGTGTATTATGATAATAAATGATTGAAAGAATTTTAGTTTTGTCCTTTAAATGTGCAGAAATTTCATCCGAACAAATGTAACATTTTAAAATTCCTTTTCAGAACGAAAAGTTAATTTTTTTTTCTAATCAAATTTCTGCACATTTAAAGAACAAAACTATTTTTTTTTTAATTATTTTTTACCATAAGACACTGCTCTCTTTAACTGAGTGAACATATTGGGAATTAATTCAGTAACATTCCCAAAACACTATATTAAATATTTCATATAATATTTTTTTTTATCGAAAAGGAAGCAAAAAAGAGCAAAATTATACAGAGTAATTTATATAGAACTGACACATTTCTTTCTTTAATTATTCCGTTGGAAATTCATTCAATGACCCAATTTTAGCACCAAATTAAGCAGAATGTTCTGGAGTTTCGATTCCTTGTCACTAGATGCGCAGATGTTTATGTTTTATTCCTATTGTTGGCAGCCTAAAGCCATATAGGGTTACGGTTGTTCATCAACTACAGGAACCAGATAAGGATAAAAGATTGAAGGATAAAAGATTGAATTATTGTCGTTGGTTTGAGACGTTCATTGTGCAAAATCCTGCCATATTCTCCATCACATGGTTCACAGATGAAGCATGGTTCCATTTATCCGGTTATGTGAACTCACAGAACTCACGCCATTGGGCCATCGAAAATCCACATGTCATCCATGAAGCACCTATGCACCCGGTTAAAATCGGAGTTTGGTGCGCAATATCCGCACAGAGAATAGTGGGGCCAATTTTTTTTTTTAACCAGACTGTAAACACTGCAGAGTACCGACTGATTTTCATGGAGTTTGTTGAGCAACTGGACGATGTAGAGCTGAGTCAAGGATATTTTCAGCAAGATGGCGCTACATGCCATACATCAAATGAATCCATGGAACTAATTGCAAGTTTCTTTGACGACCGAATAATTTCCAGGAACCTGTGGCCACCGAGATCTCCGGATTTGACAACGCCGGATTTCTTTCTATGGGGTTACTTAAAAGACAGGGTTTACGCCACACGTCCCCAGACATTGGACGATCTGAAGCACAACATCACACAGGAGATTCAAGCTATTGACAACAGAGTCCTCCAACGAGTGGCCAGTAACATGGAACGACGTGTTGAGTTGTGCCTTATGCAGGATGGAAGACGTTTTCAACATTTGCTATAGAGGTAAATAATCTCCCAAAATTCCTCACATTTTAGGTATAATAAGTTGTCGCTAGCACAATTCGTTTTGAAACAATTAATGAAAGAAATGTGTCAGTTCTATATGAATCACTCTGTATTAATTACGGTTCACCTTGTATACACAGACATGTGTACAGTAATGGCAAAAAAAAAACCGGACCGACCCTTGTAGCTGATTTCAGAGCCTTGCTCACTCCAGAGCACGATAGACTGGTAACTAAGACTTTCGTGGTTCGAATCCTACCTGGGAAGGAAACTTTTTTTTTGTTCCTTATTCAAATTTATTCCCAATACTTTTCGATTACAGCGATATTTTACTACTTAATTAACTTGTTATTCCCAGAACATGAATTTTACCAGCAATCGAAAGGTATTGGGAATAAATTTGAATAAGCAACAAAAAAAAGTTTCCTTCCCAGGCAGGATTCGAACCACGAAAGTCTTAGATACCAGTCTATCGTGCTCTGGAGTGAACAAGGCTCTGAAATCAGCTACAAGGGTCGGTCCGGTTTTTTTGCCACTACTGTACGTATCCTGGGTTCAAAATCGGTAAAACAATTCTAGTTTCGTTAATTAATGACAGTAAAATGAAAAGGGTGAAAGAAGAAAGCCAGTCTATCGAAAATGTTACAATAGCTTCCAAGAATGGAGCCCCTGACGCTGGAGTAAATATCCTTAATGCCACTCCAATATGTTCATATTTGATGTTTCCTCAATAAGAAGAGTGACACAATTTTATTTTGACTTTAAACACACGGCGCTAGTCTCTGTCAGAAAGCTTAGCAATTTTCCTACGTCCTCTGGTTTAGGGCGTCTACTCGCAAGTGCAGGCTGCAGTCCTGTCCCCTGGGTATTGCTTGTTCCCATATTTTCTTATAACCCAAGTATCCCAACTACTTACCACTTATTGGCCCCATTATCTCCCGGTTTTATGTGTGTCTTTGCTTTATTATCAGTATATTTCCCAGCTATTTCCACCACCCTCTTTTCTTATGTTACATCTTTCCGACACTGTCGTCCTTTCCTGTCTAATCTCAATACATTCTAATTACCTAAATTCGTTGCGTGTTTTTCTTACTGCTTACCTTCTATATCATTTAATTGCATTAACATGAAGATACGTGTTTTTTTAGCCTGTTACTGTTCATTCTTTCTCAGTCAACTTTATCACATTTTTATTTCAGTCCATTACTTAATTTTATGCTCGACCATGCCGAAATGTAGTAATTATACACCTGGTAGCTGACCTTTAATGCATGTCATTAAAGTACACCTATTCATTAAAGTTCAGGTTTTCGATTATTCTCGGATATGCAATCGAAAGACAACGAGGGAAACGTCACGGAGACTGGAAATCCAATACTGTCGCGGAAGGTTATGTTCTGTTACAATAATAATTAGCGTTAATTGTAAATAATATTCAAATAAATTCAATTTGTCATCTCGTTTTTCAATTCTAAATCAATTTCCTGGTTATATCAAAATGAGTTCATGTTATTCTCCAGATTATGTCAAGGTCAATGACATTATTGTTCCTCGGAAAAAAATCAATACTTTCGCGTCTGCGCACATCTCACAATATACGAGCTATGCACAAGGTCACTTCCGATCTTCAGTCAGACACAAATAAAATGAATACTTCTGAATAATTTCAAGTTAGAAATATGGTCGAGCATACAGAGTCGTATGAAACTTGCCTATAATGGTAATTAAGACGCTCGTATGAAAATTATGAAACTCACTTGCGCTCGTTTCATAAACAAACATACTCGCGTCTTAATTACTATCATTATAGGCTCGTTGCATAATGTACTATTTCCATGCCACTTTGATTAGTGTAGCTGTCCCATTCCAATCTATCATTTTTCAATCCATTTTTATTAATTCCTTTCACGATAAAGTAAGAGCCAAAATGTGTAAAAAAATTTCTAGGAATACCGGAGAATGCTTCTAACCTGGCAGCGTTACTAGAGATGGGATCCGATTCGAGTCTGGGAAGTATTCTAGAAAGAAAAATCAAATATTTAGGTAATATTCTGTGTAGGAATGATTCGGCAATTATGAAGACATGTATATTGTGTATGAAAGCCGCTAATTGGAAATCGAATTGGCTGAAGGAGCTGGAACGAGAAATAAGCAGATTAGGTCTAAATTGGCTATGGAGAGAACTAGGGTCTATAAACACGAAAACTATTGGAAGAATAGTAAAAGAGAGGGCAAACGAAATTTCGAGACAAGATATTTTTAGTAATATTAAAGACCTAGGATCACTAAAATACTATAGGGAGGTGAAGCAGTTTTGGGAACAGAAAGAATATGTTAGACTAAATTCAAGGGAAGAGAGAACAGGAATGGCATGGTGGAGATTAGGTATCTGGAGACTCAAGAATAAGGGAGGGAACGTAGAGAAGGATAAATGTCCTTTGTGTGGACTAGCTGAAGACGCAATGCATATTGCGTTAAAGTGTGAGGCAACGAATGATTTGAGAAACAGTTGGGTGGATAAAAAATGTCTACAAATAAACGCTATAGTAGCTTATAAAAAAATGAATGGTCACCTAAACGCCAGCAATCTGCATAAATTAGGAAAATTTCTTTTTAGAGTTAAAATTAGATGGGAAGAGAAAGTCAAAGCTCTAACAGATATGGAATTATAAATGTTGAGTAGTCGGACACGATAAGAAACTACGAAGAGTAGTCAATGAAGATAACAGAATAATTCTTAAGAGATTGAGCATAAAATGAAAGAGCTAAAGTAGGAGTTTTAAATACAAGAGCTATACTTATTATTAGTTTATTATTATTATTATTATTATTATTATTATTATTATTATTATTATTATTATTGTAAACAGAGGATACTTATAGGTTCATTATGTATTAGTTTTTGTTATATTTGTATAGAGAGTGATGGCGGATTAAGAACTGGAATACATCTAATCCGCCATGACGTGAACAAAGATTGATGAAATAAATAAATAGATGGATGGATGGGTGGGTGGGTGGGTAAGTAGATAGATATAGATGTAGGTAGATAGATAGATAGATAGATAGATAGATAGATAGATAGATAGATAGATAGATAGATAGATAGATAGATAGATAGATAGATAGATAGATAGATAGATAGATAGACAGACAGACAGACAGACAGACAGACAGACAGACAGACAGACAGACAGACAGACAGACAGACAGACAGACAGACAGACAGACAGACAGACAGACAGACAGACAGACAGACAGACAGACAGACAGACAGACAGATAGATAGATAGATAGATAGATAGATAGATAGATAGATAGATAGATAGATAGATAGATAGATAGATAGATAGATAGATAAAATAATTCCGTTCTTTCTAATTCCATTCCATTCTTTGTTTCAGAGATGGACAACTCCACTTTTTAAACTCAAATTTCGACTTTAATACTTATTTTAATCACATTTTGAGACTGAAAAAATATTTCTATGATCCATGAGAATGTTAAAAAAAATGTACGTATAACTGTGCCTTTTCGCCTCTCCTGTAAAAAAAAAAGTGAAAGTGTAGTTGTCCAACTTTGATACCAAGCTCCTCATTTATTCAACCGGGACCCAAATTTAGGCACTACCAGACACTATTTCTTCCGATATAAATCTTATGGCGCCAGATCAGTGCGGTTTCCGGCCTCCATTTAAGACAACATGAGATATATTACAGAAAATCGCCGAAAATTCAAAAC
>NC_091122.1:23812500-23960000 GCF_040183065.1 Periplaneta americana | reverse complement strand
TCCCCCACCAGCTTTTATTCGCCAGCTAGTGGCTGGGCTGTCTTAGCTCTTTTCTGAGAACATTAATTTCTGTTAGGAATTGGACGTCTACGTAATATTATAAAACTGTTTAAAATAACTGAAATAAAAGGGCCTCGTTAAGTAATTAACTGTCATGCCATTTCTTCCCTTTCTACATCCTGCGACATAACAACTTGAACGGACAGTAGATAGTATGTCTCAGTAATTTTATCTTTTCGGATTGGGCAGAAGTGAAGATTGAATTTACAGTACGTAAGGTACTCTTTTATAGAGTAGGTACAGGAATTATTTCAACATGAGTTACTAGTACGAAGGACGAAACTGGTAATTGGGATTAGGTACAATAGTCTTTAGTGCGGTAATATGCACATTGGAACTGAAGCCTGTATTGAAATGAACGGCCACCATTTTCAAAAATGTGTTTAAATATCCATATTATGAGTATTTTTTAAATTTAACTTCATTCTCTATATTGTACGCTAACGTGCTGTAGACAGTATAATATACACTGCATAATGAATACGTCCGCATGGACAGCTCAGTTCGTGAGTAAAAACACTTATTGTTAATACTGTACTGTATTTTGATTAAACAAAAACCTAATGAAAATTATCAAACTCCAAATTGCGATATTTCCTAGTTTATGTAAATGAATGAACTACTTTTCTTCCCTCTTATACCTAGTAAAGTGATTTGGTTGTATATTACGCCAGTATCATCGAACTCCAGTCGTGGAAGCGGGCAGCAAACAGCGTTGATCCAGAGGTATAGGCAAGTTAATATTAAAAATGTAAGTAAAAATAAAATGATGTCCCTGTAGTTTAATAATAGTTATGATTTAATGAGTTATATTAAAAACAACAGAAAGCTAAAAGTTCGTTCCCTAGCAACAAAGAAAGGTAGTTAAGAATTATGTTTCCAGACAGTTCACGACTGTTTTGAAAGCGATTCCGTTGCTACTGCAGTGGTCTCCGCAGACTAGAAGTTAGGAGCAGCTACCCCTGGTGACAGACAACCCTCGCAGCAGCGTGAGGGTCGCTTCTAACGCTGTGCAGATGGTTCACATCAATAACTGATATTTATTGCCGGCGGCTGCTGCCAGGCCGGACCCAAATGGGACAGACGACGCTACAAGGTGGCCGGCAAAACGTCGCTGCAGTCCACACAGGTCGCTCCACATGTCCAGGCCAGATCCTTTTTAACGATTCTCCGACATTGCAGAAGCTATTTCTATTGTAGCTTACTTACAAATGGCTTTTAAGGAACCCGGAGGTTCATTGCCGCCCTCACATAACCCCGCCATTGGTCCCTATCCTGTGCAAGATTAATCCAGTCTCTACAATCATATTCCACATCCCTCAAATCCATTTTAATATTTTCCTCCCATTCACGTCTCGGCGTCCCCAAAAATCTTTTTCACTCCGGCCTCCCAACTAAGACTGTATATGCATTTCTGGATTCGCACATACGTGCTACATGCCCTCCCCATCTCAAACGTCTGGATTTAATGTTCCTAATTATGTCAGGTGAATAATAAAATGCATGCAGTTCTGCGTTGTGTAACTTTCTCCATTCTCCTGTAACTTCATCCCTCTTAGTCCCAAATATTTTCCTAAGAACCTTATTCTCAAACACTCTTTAACATATGTTCCTCTCTCAAAGTGAGAGTCCAAGTTTCACAAGCATACAGAACAACCGGTAATATAACTGTTTTATAAATTCTAACTTTCAGATTTTTTGACAACAGACTGGATGATAAAAGTTTCTCAACCGAATAATAACAGGCATTTCCCATATTTATTCTGTGTTTAATTACCTCCCGAGTGTCATTTATATTTGTTACTGTTGCTCCGAAGTATTTGAATATTTCCACGTCTTCAAAGGATGATAATAATAATAATTATAGTAATAATAATAATGATAATAATGATAACAACAATAATAATAATAATGATGATAACACTATAACAATAATCCGTGACGCTACATGAAGGGCCAAGACCGACCAGCCAGCTGCTGGCTTCACGGCCACATGCTGAAGCAGAGGTAGGCGATCATCCAACAAGAATGGAGGTGTCGTGTGGTTAGCACGATGAGCCTCCCAGCCGTTATAGCTGGCTTTCGTAACCAGATTTAGCTGCCTATCGTAGCTCCCCAAGTGCATCACGATGTTGAGTGGGCACCGGTCGCATACACTGGCCGAAATTTCATAAGAAAATTTCTTCCCCCATTAGGACTCGAACCAGCGCGCATTCCGTAACGCGAGTCCTAGGCAGGATGCCTTAGACCACGAGGGAGGTGGGATATGAGGATAGAGACTGGATTAATCTTGCTCAGGATAGGGACCGATGGCGGGCTTATGTGAGGGCGGCAATGAACCTCCGGGTTCCTTAAAAGCCAGTAAGTAAGTAAGTAAGTAAGTAAGTAAGTATTATTAAATATCAGTCCTGCATTCATTGCTTGAATGTGTAAGCGTAAAGTTGAAAGAAAAGTTTAACCGTGTAGATGCATCTTAATGGATTCATGCTCATCGATTTACGGGGAAACAGTTGGCGACACTGACTAAACAAAAGAACGACCATGCGATAAATTGATAGCGATAAATCTAGCTGCAATAATTATCGCGATGTATGACTGTGATTGGTTGGAATTCAAAATTTCATTACACTTCTTTGGTAGATGATGGAGTGACGTCATATAAACGAAACAGTCAACGGAAATTCTTGGAATAATGGATTATAATACTACACTGCCTCGAAATTTGTTTACCCCTGTCTTGGTCTATTTCTGACTACTTGTATTTCACACAATTTCTGATAAAACAGCAATTTCTCTGAACCAAAATTTTCAACATTAACGTGTTTAAGTACCTATTTGTTTAGTTTGAGCACGGGATGCCCCCCCCCCTCTTCTAGCCACTCTACAGAGTCGATTGCTAACATAACCTACTCAAGACTAGACACAGAGAATTTTCACATTCCACTTCTAACTACTAAACATAAAGCAAAGAAGTTTTGAGACTAGAGGGGTAGGAGGGGGAGAATCTTGAAGCCATGACTGTTTCTTCTCAGTTAACACAAACCCGTCCACCCAACCCCTTTTAAAAGCTGCCCCCTTCTTACCCTTCGGACTAAACGAGAAGAAAAAAACTATACAAAATATAATAATCTATATGGCGCCGGCGATCTTTTCAAACTATCAGAAAAGTTTTTTTCATCCCTGCTTGTTCTTTTTGTCTTCTTCTGTTGTTGCTCTTCAATACTTCCCCCCCCCCACCCCTTGGCAGTCGCTGATTCTCTCAGTTGCATGCAATAATTCATTGGGTTTGGCGTAACAAATGTGACAAAAGCTTTTGTAAGTTGGTATAAATACCAACTTAAAAAATCTATAATGAACAACAGTTAAATTTTATTAAGGATTCAGAATTAAAATTAATTTTACCACCCTATTTACTTTTCAATTGGTTATTTTTTTATTTTAGTAGGTTATTTCACGACGCTGTATAAACATCTCAGGTTATTTAGCGTCTGAATGAAATGAAGATGATAATGCCGGTGAAATGAGTCCGGGGTCCAGCACTGAAAGTTACCCAGCATTTGCTCATATTGGGTTGAGGGAAAACCCCGGAAAAACCTCAACCAGGTAACTTAGAAAGCATGATAAAAATATTCAGATTGTCAATTAATATAGATAAACACAACATAATATTTGTTACTCAGTCAAATGACAAATCAATGTAAAATAATGACTTATATTATATGGTCATTAAGTTTTATATACATGAATACTAGCTACAGTTCCAACAGCAGCAGGTCGTCTCACGTCTACATAACTACTTCAAACATAGGATGTTTTATAGTGATCTATACAGTTGCCACGTTCAAACGACACATAATTCATCACTCATTGGACTCTACTGAACAAGAGTTCCACAGAATATTATGAAGTTTAATTACAACACTACGTGGTTTTAACATTATTTTAATTTTATGACTTGTAATATTACATTTTAATTATGGAGATGTTTTGTATATCATTAATCTTAAACAGTTTATCTACCACCAATGTAATGGCTACACTATTTGATATTGAGATATTGTATAATTGTGCCTGAAGATGCCTGAATGGGCGAAAACGTTTGAAATTTGTAATTCATATATATAAAACTTAATGACCATATAATATAAGTCATTATTTTACATTGATTTGTCATTTGACTGCGTAACAAATATTATATTGTGTTTATCAACCAGGTAACTTGCCCAGACCGGGATTCGAACCCGGGCCACCTGACTTCACGGCCAGGCACAGTAACCGTTACTCCACAGGTGTGGACTTATAGGTTATTTTAAAACTCTTTATCAACTGCTAGTGTTTAAGATGAAGGTGATAATGCCAGCGAAATGAGTTCAGGGTAAATCCTGGAAAAAATCTCAAACATGTAACTTGTCCCAAATAGGGTTTGAACCCGTGACCGCTCGTTTCGCGGTCAGACGTGTTAACCGTTACACTCCACAGCGGTGGACTGCCAATTTACTTAAATTGGAACTTGCACCAATTTTGAAATTTAAATAAGTAATTCAGAATTATAAATAATAATTGATCAATTGTCATAATTTTCTAATATGGCGGAAGAAAAGTTTTGGCTTTATGCATCATTAATATTTGAGGAGAAAAATTCGCTCCGGCGGCACCGGGGATCGAACCCGGGTCCTTGATTCTACGTACCAAGCGCTCTGACCACTGAGCTACGCCGAATTCAATCCACAGCACCGGACCGAGCCCTCCTCCTTCGATGTTTTCGTTTGTGGCCTGACTCCAAGTTAGGCATATTATGTTGACGTATATGTCCAATGTCAACTGCCATTATATTTATGCATCATGTTATGGATGTAGTAACATGCGACAACTTCGTATCGAATCTATGACCAGGAAATAGGATGTCCCAACAAGAACGTCTGATTTAATAATGCGAATAAATGCAACACAAACAGATAACAAAGCAGTGCCGCCAACCCAACAATAACAAGACATTATTGTGACATTGCGCCATTGTCTTGTTGTTGGTTTGGCGGCACTGTTGTCTATTCTATTACTGCTTTGTTGCATTTATTCACATGATTAAATCCGACGTTTTTGTTGGGACACCCTTTTTACCAGGAAAGGAGAACCCATTCGTCTATTATATCTGTTACCGAGTTCCCAAGAACTATCTCCACTTTCTTCTCCTTCCTGATGAATTTATGATAAAGGTGATACATGGTTATGAACCGTAGCATCATATTATGTACAGTATATAACACAATAAAAATAGGAAAAACTTGAAATCAAACTGAATAATCTTATTTTTTAAGAACCATAGTCCAAAAAATGCAAATTTGAAGTATTAAGCTTATGGTGAGCATATTGTAGCGGCCATCTACTGAACTAATTTTTAATGGAAAAAACACCATAGTCTTATGTTATAGGAGTGGAACTTTTCAGTGGTCTTCATAAAACAACCATAGCCCAAAGACTTTTTTTTTGTGAAAACAGCCATTGTCCAGGATGATGGTAGCATTTATAGTACAAATATCTCATTCATATCATCTTGAAAATATAGTAGATTGACAGTATTGCTTCTTATATTCGCTGCAAAAGCCACTTCAGAGAAAATTACTTCAGCACGTGAATTGTTGTATTAGTTATTGGAGTCATCTTTAAATGCAGAAGTAACCCACTGAAGAAATGTAAACAACGAAAGAAGAATAAACAGGATATAATAAAGAAAAAGAAGATTAAAAGAGGGGCACACTTCAGCCACAACAGAGAATTTTTTCTTAAAAAAAACATCTTCCACAGTTACCTGCATTTTAAGTTCTAAATGTACTTAAGTTGTTCCACCTTAAAAAATGGTGTGATGAATTTCATACTTGAAGTGTCAACAATTTCCATGCCAGATAATTTTTTGTTTCACCTGAAAATTTATGTTTTTGAACTATGGTTGTTTTTTTTTTAAACCTCAGTAACTCTATGAGATACATGATTATATTTTAAGATATATATAATTTTACCACTTCTTCAGATTATATGTAAAGCAATGTTTGGTAATTTCCTAGAAGATGGGCAAAATCCAACATGGCTGACGAAAACTACCAAAAACTTTCTGCCAACTATGAAGTTCAAATGCCACCAAACATCACAAAAACAAAGATGGAGAATCAAATATATATCCCTCCAAAAACAATTAAAATATAATTAATTTTTCACCTTTGATTTTTTTTTGGGGTTTGGTGGCATTCGAACTTCATAGTTGGCAGTACTTTTCTGGCAGTTTTCGTCCGCACTTTACTCCAAAAATCACTAAAACACAAAACAAATCATAATTTATCACCTTATCAAATAAAATTCAATTCTCATTGACGTCTTCAACGACAACCACATGACTTCAAGTATATGACACAGGCTTTAAGGTAATTTAAACAAACTATGCAGGCAACAAAACACTAAACCAACACTTTGTCGTACAGTCAACGTCGCATAAATAAACCATGTGTTTACACTAAATGAAATTCTCTTCGAACACTTATTACACCTTAACTTATACAGAAAATTCAGTAAATAATTCCTTTAAACCACATAAAAATTGGATCGGTGTCGGTTAGAGTTCCCGAGTAGCTTAGTGGTAGAGCGTTGGTACGTTAAACCAAAGGTCCCGGATTCGATACCCGGCTCCGGAACAATTTTTCCCTCGAAATTATTCAAATTATTCACATAAAAACAGTTTTCTCCTCAACATTCAACACAATTCTTATTCACCAGCGAAAGAACTAAACCAAAATCGACACAAAATTTAATACTTTGTTCTGAGTTAACACATCTTTCACAAATATCATAAAATGACAACTTTCAATAGTTTTAGCCATCAGACACAATATAACAACCACTCACGTCAAACAACCAAGAACAACTGACAACGTCATTATCAATTCAAAAGTAATGAAAATTCTAGAACAAGTGACAACTATAAGCAATTAAATCGAAAGAAAATCACGGCGACACCTAGTATAAAAAACCTAGAACTAAAAGTCACTAAAAGATCACTAACATTTAACTCTGAAGTAAAAAAAGTTGGTAATGCTTACTACATTCAACCAAGTGCCCGTCTTCTATGAAATTACCCAATGTTTAATTGAACTGATTGAATTGTTTATGCCTTAAATTTAATTAACCTACTTGTTTAGTATTATACATATAGCTCAAGTGATGAATGATCGTTTGCGTTTGTAAATTTCATAATCTGATTGACTATGTAATGTGTATTTTTAGTAGAGCCACCGATGTAGCTCAGTCGGCAGACTCGCTGGGCTGCTGATCCGGAGCTGCGTTTGGGCTTGGGTTGGATCCCCCTTTGATCGCATTGAATGGTTTCTTCCGAGGTTTTCCCCAGCCGTGGGACTGAAGCCGGATGGTCTATGGCGAGTCCTCGGCATCAACCCCTTTGATTTGATTACCTGGTTGGGTTTTTCCGAGGTTTTCCCAACCAAAAGGCAAATGCCGGGTAATCTTTTGGCGAATCCTCGGACCTCACCTCATCTCACTACATCTCGCCAAAATATTGTAAAAAATTGCACAACATTGTAAAAATTGTAGGAAATTACTAAATTGTAAAACTGTAAAAATTTGTAAAAATTGTAATTGTAATATTGTAAAATTTGGACTTGTTCCACATCTTAAAGCTTCATTTCTCATGTAAGATCTGTGGAATGAATGAATGAATGAATGAATGAATGAATGAATGAATGAATGAATGAATGAATGAATGAATGAATGATTACAAAAATAAAGTGAAGGAATATACATTAAAAAATTTAACTTACATAACTGAAATTGCAGCTACTAGAGGCCAATATTTGATCTGAGTCAATACTGTAATAAATGAAAAACTTTTATAACAAATGAATGCTTACGGTTGTCTAGGATACGCTGTATCTTTGTATCAAGTACACGAATGAAAAGTTTATTTAACAAATGAATGCTTATGTTTGTCTAGCATAATGTTTCTCAAACTATGGTCAGCGGACCACCTGTGGTCCTCGAGTTCTACCCTTGTGGTCCTTCAAAAAAAGACAGAAGAAAAAATAAAATACAAACTAATTGCGTATCACACTATAGCTGAAAATCTCAGAGTTTGGAAATGACACATGACAATCGCCTTTCACTTTTTCTCCCAGTACTAATATTTTATGAAATTTCTTACCCTACCCGTTTACACTTTCCACTCTACTCTCAGCAATAAAAGAGGGGTTTAAAGCACTATGAACTATGAACGTGGCGTTTCTCGCACATCTGGCGCCGCACCTGTAGCCCAACCAGGGACCACCCGAATTCATAACAGAGGACCAAAGTACCGAACCTTTTCACGTATTGATGATTTTCTTATGTTTCTGCATTAATTTTTTTTTATTTGTTTTTCCAGATGACGATATAACAAATTTTAGACTTCGCCTATTTTAAAATCCGACAGGTTTACTTTTTACACTTGCGTGTTTCGTCTCTAAGTGCCGTTTCAATTTCGCGGGTTTCATAGACTCGTTTAAAAGAATTTCGTAACAAACAACGCACCGAGGTTTTGGTTCACTCCACGCCAAGCAAATCCAAGTTCCAAATAACTCTTGTCATATTTACGAAAGTATTTTTTCTTTGAATAGCTACCACTAGGACTAGCATTTCTTTAATGGCACTATAATCACTGATATTAATATATTTCTTCACACAGCATCTGAACTATTAGCACTGTCTAAATGAAGCGTATCAACATGTTCCTTTCTTTTCAAAGATCCGGATCGAAGCCAGTTTTCCATTATTTATTATGGGCACTAACAGTGACATGGACAACTACTAGCGTGTACCACATAAGAAGGATAACAAACAAGTAACTGCTAACAGGCAAGCGATGAATCAACAATGCACAGAATTTGTTATAAGTTATTTATGATTGGCTACAAAAATATAATTAGAAAAGTATTATAATTGAGCCGTTCAGAGCAGAAGTGGTGTAAGTCAAAATTGGGTAATGAGGTTTAAAGTAATAAAAATTCTGTAAAATACAGCGCAAAGTAGCAATTAATATGTCCTTCTTGCTATCCACTGACTACTAATAGTGTAAATAAATTCAATATTAAATAATTGCTGCTTTGCGCTGTATTTTACAGAATGTTTACTTTAACCCTCATTGCCCATTGTTGACTTACACTACTTCTGCTCTCAACGGCTCAATTAATTAATACTTACTTACTTACTGGCTTTTAAGGAACCCGGAGGTTCATTGCCGCCCTCACATAAGCCCGCCATTGGTCCCTATCCTGAGCAAGATTAATCCAGTCCCTACCATCATATCCCACCTCCCTCAAATCCATTTTAATATTATCTTCCCATCTACGTCTCGGCCTCCCCAAAGGTCTTTCCCCCTCTGGCCTCCCAACTAACACTCTATATGCATTTCTGGATTCGCCCATACGTGCTACATGCCCTGCCCATCTCAAACGTCTGGATTTAATGTTCCTAGTTATGTCAGGTGAAGGATACAATGCGTGCAGCTCTGCTTTGTGTAACTTTCTCCATTCTCCTGTAACTTCATCCCTCTTAGCCCCAAATATTTTCCTAAGAACCTTATTCTCAAAAAACCTCAATCTCTGTTCCTCTCTCAAAGTGAGAGTCCAAGTTTCACAGCCATACAGAACAACTGGTAATATAACTGTTTTATAAATTTTCAGATTTTTTTACAGCAGATTAGATGACAAAAGATTCTCAACCGAATAATAACTGGCATTATTTTAAAATAAAAGTAGCCTATACTGGTAATTATTAAAATATGCTTCAAAAATTATAAATTTGCTTTCGAAGAGAACAAGAGTAAGGTGGTCCGCGGAACTGTTCTTAAAAAAGTGGTCCCCACTTCAAAAAAGTTTGAGAAACGCTGGTCTCGCTATGCAGTATGTATTTAGGACACGAAATTAAGAAGTTAACATGAAAATAAATAGATTTTACTCCAATTTGCGATTTCACCTCGAATTACAACTCAGAAGGAAACAATCGTGTTTTAACTGGCAATGTATAAGCCATTACGTAACACAAAGTTACAGTTTATGTAACTGGTAAGGAAAAAAAGAAGAGAGAGGAAGGTTCTAAGCTTGTACAGATAAAGGCATTTTATGAACCTAAAACCATTTAATCCTAATTTCCAGCCCTTGGTTGAATTGTGAGCTATATATCACAACCAGGGCTTTAAGCCGAGAGAGAAAGACCTCTTCTTCTTTTTTCTGCGTAAATAAAAACACACACACAAACACAGAGTCCAACAATTGTGGAGGAAGTAGTGTGAGATACCTTTGGGACTTACACACGTTAATTGCAATGTACAATACCTAACGGATGAAATTAGCCGGGATAGGTTATTTTATTCGTTCCATATACCTTGGCTGCTCATATATTACTACATGTATGCAGTAGCTGCTATGTGTGAGCATTTTAATGATGATTAACTGGAAGAATTGTTCTCCTCGGAGTAAAACGTGTTGTTATAGCAACATGACCTCCACTACATCGCTTTCCTATCTCTCTTTACAGGGGGCCGTGACTTGGGCCCTTGGCGACAAACGGAATGGAGAAATAATGTGATGTTATTGCCTCTAATGGGATACAAATTGCATGAATATCCACCTATCACTTACCATAAAACGACATTCAATATTTTCCCCCTTTCTTGTGTATGCACTTCATACTGTGATACAGACATTTAACATTTTTTTGAAAGTAAATTTGCTTATACTTTACACACCAATTAAATTATTATTATTTATGTACCTATTATATATTTTATATTTTTTACAAATACAGCGAAACTTCATTTACAGTTCGGATCAGCTTACTTAACACCCTATGATGAAACATAACCATTTCCCCCCCAATTACTACATATGCTAATGGATTATAGTGATTTTCTAGATATCAGGTTGAATTTCCTTTTACCAACTTTCCTTGGTCTGAAATGTAAATTATTTAAAAATAGCGTGTAAGAGGGCCTTAGACTAGAAATGTTTAGCTTAAATGTAGTATGCATAAGGGTGTAATTATTTGACTTATTTGAACTGTTGTATCAGGTGAAGCGAGGTGAGTCAGTGAAGTGAAGTTATGGTTTTACAGTGCAGTGAATAGTTCCGATCAGTAATCATTTATAGCGTCAATGAAATGTGTTCTATGGTGTCAGTGAAATGTGTTATAGAGTGTTAGTGAAATGTGTTCTATAGTGTCAGTGAAATGTGTTATAGAGTGTCAGTGAAATGTGTTCTATAGTGTCAGTGAAATGTGTTATAGAGTGTCAGTGAAATGTGTCCTAAAGTGACAGTGAAATGCGTCATAGTGCCACTACAGTGAGTGAGGTGAAAGTAAAGTGAAAGACTATTGAAACTTATGTAGGGCCTATACATATGTAGGTTGTATTGTAAAATTAGGTATTTTATTTATGTTTTATTATTAATTGTGATTATTGTGTAAAATTGTATTGTGTATATAATTGTATTGTGTATTGTAAATTTTATTGTGTATTTTTTTATGATTTTATTGTGTATTGTTTATCATTTTATTTTGTATTGTTTATATTGTGTATACCACTGTCACCGGGTGCTTGCCCACTTGCAGTGTACATACATACATACATACATACATACATACATACATACATACATACATACAACTTTCAAATTTCGAGTACTGTCAAATACGACAATTGGCAGTTATTTTCTAACTGTTATGTTGGCAGCAATAATTTTGATTTGCAGTAGAAGGCATCTGTTGAAATGGAAGTAACTAAGCTTGTGAAATTTGAATGTAATTAATGTAATTAATAATTAATTAGTAATACCAGTATTAATATTAATACGAATACATAATTCAGTTGTGTTGCGTTGTGATCCCAATTCAACACTATATTCAGGTAAGTATGAAACAATCACGTGGCTAATGGACAGAAATATACAGTATTTCTTACTGTTCAGATTTTTATTAAAATGTCCAAGAGATGAAATAGCACGGTAGCTACTTAGGAGAATGTGCCGGTATTTTAAGTAGGGTATACATTTTCAAAGTTGTATTCCGTTTTCGGAATTCGTACTAATCATTTCACGTGATCAAACATAATAGATTTTTACGTTAGATATCGTGAATCGTAAACTGTTTAGTCAATGCAATGAATTTCGTGTTGTCTGACAAAATACATTTTAATATTAGATAATACTAATCCACTAATTGCCAACAATGTGCGACATGTCCAGAACGAAAACATAGGCTACTCTTTCACAAATTACTAAACCGTTTAGAAAACACCTGCCACCATAAAGATGAGATGTGTTAAATAAGTCAATAAGCGAGTCATTATTATTGTTAATACTATATTATTGTTAATATATCATTATTACTATTACTTACTTACTGGCTTTTAAGGAACCCGGAGGTTCATTGCCGGCCTCACATAAGCCCGCCATTGGTCCCTATCCTGTGCAAGATTAATCCAGTCTCTTTCATCGTATCCCACCTCCCTCAAATCCATTTTAATATTATCTTTCCATCTACGTCTCGGTCTCCCCAAAGGTCTTTTTCCCTCCAGCCTCCCAACTAACACTCTATACACATTTCTGGATTCGCCCATACGTGCTACATGTCCTGCCCATCTCAAACGTCTGGATTTAATGTTCCTAATTATGTCAGGTGAATAATACAACGCGTGCAGTTCTGCGTTGTGTGTAACTTTCTTCATTCTCCTGTAACTTCATCCCTCTTAGTTAGTCCAAATATTTTCCTAAGCACCTTATTCTCAAACACCCTTAACCTATGTTCCTCTCTCAAAGTGAGAGTCCAAGTTTCACAACCATAAAGAACAACCGGTAATATAACTGTTTTATAAATTCTAACTTTCAGATTTTTTTGACAGTAGTCTGGATGATAAAAGCTTCTCAACCGAATAATAACAGGTATTTCCCACATTTATTCTGTGTTTAATTTTCTCCCGAGTATCATTTATATTTGTTACTGTTGCTCCCAGGTATTTGAATTTTTCCACCTCTTCAAAAGATAAATTTCCAAATTTTTATATTTCCATTTCGTACAATATTCTCGTCGCGAGACATAATCATATACTTATTATTATTATTATTATTATTATTATTATTATTATTATTATTATTATTATTTCGGTACGTAGCATTGTAATTTTACCCTTTTTGGTGATATCTGGTATTAGTTGGTAAGACTGAAGACACAGCCTAATTAGCCTTTTAGGAATAGCTCTTACGTGATCCTCAATATATAAGTTTTTATGGGGGTTTGAAGGGAAAAAATGCGTAAGTGAGAAAAACGCATAATTGAAACGGCTATTAGTAACATCTGAAATAAAATTTTAAGACTATAATACGAGTATTATGTGAATAACGAGTGAAGCCAGTTTAGAAAAATTCCGCGAGAGAAATTTATAATTTGACGATGAAGACATCTTTGAGTCTATAATACATATTTTTGAAGAATTTAAGATTATTTTTGGGAAATCTTACATGGTTAGTTCCGGAGCTGGCTGATATATTATATTTCAAACTCCAGTCCAGAAAATTTACTAAATTGAGTTATCATGTTGTTACGAAATGTTTCACTGTTTCTAAAGCAGTAACAGCTTCATTAAAGGACACGAGATTGTTGGAGGCAAGCATGGACAGCTAATTTCCACGAATTTCAAAGTGGTTCGCATCTTAACAATGAATATTTGCTGCATTTTCCATGTTCTTACATTTTCACTGCAAACATAAGTTCGACAAAATTTGATTTATAACTTAAAAATGACGTTTTTTATCTCCTGGAGTTTAAAATACAATTATAGGCCTATAAGAGTAAAACACGAATATAGACCTGTAACTTTTGCAGTTTACTTATATATGCTTTATGAACTTATGCATAGACATATATATTTTTTTATTTTTATTTTATTAGGTTATTTTACGACGCTGTATCAACATCTCAGGTTATTTAGCGTCTGAATGAGATGAAGGTAATAATGTCGATGAAATGAGTCCGGGTCCAGCACCGAAAGTTACCCAGCATTGGCTCGTATTGGGTTGAGGGAAAAAACCTCAACCAGGTAACTTGTCCCGACCGGGATTCGAACCCGGGCTACCTGGTTTCGCGGCCAGACGCGCTGACCGTTACTCCACAGGTGTGGACTGCATATATACAAACATACAGCTACATACATACATAGAAATGTTTAACTAATAACAAGTAGGCTATTTCAATTATGTCATTCACCGATATCAAGCCAGTTATGTATACCAATTTACCGACAGAAATGATTATGAAGATTTGTTGGGATGGCAGAGGGACATCGGAGCTCCCGGAGAACACCCCTGTGTTACCTGGACCACGGTTTTGCCTAACAGTTATAAATCGGGAGTACACCGGGGATCGAACCCGGGTCCATGGGTTCATTCATTCATTTACTCATTCAGTCACTCATTCACCCACTCACCTACTTACCCATCCATCCATCCATCCATCCATCCATCCATCCATCCATCCATCCATCCAACCATCGGGTGTTGAATTTAAAACAGAGCTGGTTCTTATTCTTACATTATGCTTACTCAGGTTCTATCGAATTATCGTTCCTCACCGCATTTAAATAAAAAAGAGAAGGCGGAAAAAAGGATATAAAGTTTTAATTGAAGAAAGCTGTAAGTTCTGTAGAAGAGTGATTTGCAGAAAAAGAAAAAAGGCTTAAAATTATTTTATTACTGTTATGAAAAGTGTCTAGTGTTAAAAGATGATGATGTTGAAAAACTAAAATTTATTTTGAGGTACAATTTTTTTTTTTCACGTTCGTCTACTTTGAGAGAGGAACAGAGATTAAGGGTGTTAAAGAATAAGGTGCTTAGGAAAATACTTGGTGCTAAGGGGGATGAAGTTACAGGAGAATGGAAAAAGTTACACAACACAGAACTGCACGCAATGTATTCGTCACCTGACATAATTAGGAACATTAAAGCCAAACATTTGAGATGGGCAGGGCATGTAGCACGTATAGGTGAATCCTGAAATGCATATGTGCTATTAGTTGGAAGGCCTGAGAGAAAAAGACCTTTGGAGAGGCCGAGACGTAGATGGGAAGATAATATTAAAATAGATTTGAGGGAGATGGGATATGATGCTAAGGACTGGATTAATTTTGTTCAGGATAGGGACCGATGGCGAGTTCTCTGTTTTTTTTTATTTTAGTAGGTTATTTTACGACGCTTTATCAATATCTTAGGTTATTTAGCGTCTGAATGAGATGAAGGTGATAATGCCGGTGAAATGAGTCCGGGGTCCAGCACCGAAAGCTACCCAGCATTTGCTCATATTGGGTTAAGGGAAAACCCCGGAAAAAACCTCAACCAGGTAACTTGTCCCGACCGGGAATGGAACCCGGGCCACCTGGTTTCGCGGCCAGACGCGCTGACCATTACTCCACAGGTGTGGACCCGAGTTCTCTAAAAAACCATTTGTAAGTAAGTAAGTCTGAGAACTTATCAGTATGACTTTATAAGCCCATGTCTTTCGAATAGTACGGAAATGTACATACTATTAGCAGTAGTACCATTTGAAGCAGGATGAAGGCGCTGAATTTTTGGGGATGATATAAATGTATAATGAGAAGACAGAGGCAAGTTCTATACAGTTTTTCCAATGCTTTTTATATTTTTCTGTTCTCGAACGTAATGTCCAACATACTTATGAGTGTTTCTAAGACAAAAGAGAAAGAAGCAGCGATACACATGGAAACATCGGGAATTTCTGATTAAATTCACAATTTGCAACGAATAATTAGTGTCTGTTGAACTGAACGCATCTTCCTGTTTTCCTCGTCCATTCATTTTGCGGGGTTCTATCCCATGTACAGCTACTCCAGAGGATTTATCCTTAATTTTAACACCGCCCACTCTTCTCTCACACCCCATCCCAACCCCTCACACTCCACTCTTGCAGCCATTTTGAGTTCCACCTCCCGTATAATTATATGGGGTCATTTATTTTCATTCCTGCACTTAAAACGATGCTATGGTATTTCATGGCTGTGGGGACAGAGATAGCCCGTTCCTTATGACTACAGGCTTAGTCTGTAGCATTCCTGATTGTTACCTCATCCTATAAAATGAGTCAAGTCACTTCATCTTCTGATGCTGAGGTAGGGGATAATATCGATGGACTCTTATTGATGACATATACATAAAGAAGGTTTTAAGTTTTATGTGAAACTCTACTTAAAAGTTACATTACATATACAAAATATTTTAAGATAGGCTTGAATTTTTAATTTATTTTTCTAGTTGTTTTTTAAAAAAGAGAAATACAAGTTTGCAAATTAACGTTTATACAAATCGCATTTTCGTTGCCTGAAACGATCGTATGTGTGTGTATGTATGTATGTATGTATGTATGTATGTATGTATGTATGTATGTATGTATGTATGTATGTATGTATGCATGTATAATAATAATAATAATAATAATAATAATTATTATTATTATTATTATTATTATTATTATTATGATTTATTTAACCTGGCAGAGTTACGGCCATACGGCCTTCTCTTACACTCAACCAGGAGTAAAAACTGCGTTACAAAAACACTACAAATTTACAAAGTACACTACAATTTTACACACAAAACTGAACATGATAATAATAATAATAATAAAATGTAAACAACAAGTAAGAAGAATCAGACATAATATATCACATTGAGAAAGAAAGAAAAAAGAATAATAAAATGTGAACATCAGGTGAAAAATACATGAGGCATAGAAAGTATAAAAAAATAAGATAATTATTGATAATAATAATAATAATAATAATACATAAGAATAGTAATAATGATAATGATAACAATAATAATAATAACAATAATAATAACAGGCCTAATAGTAATAATAATACTAATAGTAGTAATAAAATAGTGAAGTACAAAGCATACAATGAATACAATATTTTTAAGTACACACAGTAAGGAAAATTATGATTATATACAGCTTAACTTATCACATTAGAGATATGCCGTTATCGGAAAATATGAAAACAAAAATATAAAATAAGTTAAATATCACTAGAACATTAAAAAAAATGTGAATACGTGGAAACATGCAATACAACACTTGTCATAATAGTAAGTTAGTTTGGTATGTATGTATGTAGGCCTATGTATGTATGTATGTATGTATGTATGTATGTATGTATGTATGTATGTATGTATGTATGTATGCATGCATTTTTAGTAGGTTATTTTACGACGCTTTATCAACATCTTAGGTCATTTAGCGTCTGAATGAGACGAAGGTGATAATGTCGGTGAAATGAGTCCGGGGTCCAGCACCGAAAGTTATCCAACATTTGCTCATATCGGGTTGAGGGAAAACCCCGGAAAAAAACCTTAACCAGATAACTTGCCCCAACCGGGAATCGAACCTGGGCCACCTGTTTTCGCGGCCAGACGCGCTAACCGTTACTCTACAGGTGTGGACTGCATGCATGTACGTATGCATGTATGAATGTGTATATTTATTCACACTGCAAATGGGTAAATAACCAGTGGCAGTGGTAACTAATTACACTCAATAATGACAATAATAAACACAACTAATAATAAATACAATTAATAATAATAATTAATAACAATAGTATAATAAAATTAACAAGAAGCATCCTAAATTAAAAGAAGCACGATCACTTAAAATAACATTTAAAGTAAATCTAATTTGTATCTTAATCTAAGTTCGGACTAAAACCCACGAGTATGATATGTTCATACATGTACAAGTACCTTTCAGCACTACACTCATTTCGCTGTCAACTCACTCACTGCACTGGAACTACGACATTTCACTGAGACTATCCTGATTTCACCAATACTTCAAAAACATTTCACTATTCAAATAGTTTGGTCTACCATTAGAAACTATAAAACTTCACTGACACAAACACACTTCACAGACACAACACACTTCACTGACACAACTCACTTCTTCACTGATACAACACTTCAAATAACAAAACATCAATTACATCCTTTAAATAGTGTGTATAATATACTACCGTCTATTAGTAAAATCTTTAAGCCTATTTTTAAATACATTTTTGGTTATTGGTAAAGCCTTTACTAAGTCTGCAGGTAAAGCATTCCAGTCTCTGATAGCGCGATTGAGAAAAGAAAACTTTCCAGTGTCCGTCCTCTGTCTTCTTTCCCTCAATTTATATGAGTGGTCGTTCCTTGGAGAGTATAGGCCCATTCACAATGAAAATTAAACATAACGTAAGCGTTAACTTAAGAATATAAACGTTACGGTAAAATCAAGATCATTCATGATGGGAACATAACAGCAAACATACTTGGTAACCATGGAAACATAACAACGACGCCATTTCCTCACATTCTGTCGTATACTTCAGCGATCCACGATTGTGTTCTATTTGCAAATCACGTAAGCATATGCATGAAAGTTTGGAGTCTGCAAACTTTCAAGTTAACGTCTTACGGTAATGTTTATGTCAATGATTATGTGAATCATTGTGATTCATCCCATTTGGTAGCCTGGACGCAAACGTCTGTGTTTATGTTACGGTTATGCTTAATTTTCATTGTGAATGGGCCTTAATTTGGCGGCTGCGACCTATTTTTTTATTTCTCTCCAGGCAGGCTCACCTCTGTATGTTTTGAACATTGCGCATAATCGAATTCGCGTTCTCCTGTCCGTGAGTGTGTCCCATTATATTGTTGAATTATTAAGACAAGTTGGTTCAATTTACAGAACGATACGAAAATATCTTCTGAATAAATAAGTAGCAGGACTTGAAGCAAAAAAAGTAGAAAACTACAAGAAAAATATCTTAATATTTATAGAGCGCCTGATCTCAATGGAATATATGTAAAAAAAAGTCAAGACCTCAAAGACAGATCTGAAAGACATTACAGTAGGCTACTTCTGGAAAATATGATATACTGTGTCAACGAGTCTAACAAAATTTAGCGAATAATAATAAAAATAAAATAATAATAATAATAATAATAATAATAATTTGTCATAATTATAATTATAATTGTGTAAAACGGTAGGAATGGTTATAATGATTTATTATTAAGCTATCATAAACTTCTCCAATTAATAGGCCACCGGTTTCACATATGTATAAATCCCCTACATTACGGTTGAAACTTAAAACACCAGCAGATAGCCCTAATGAAATGATCACTACACAAGAGTGCACGGTAGATATATAATTACATTGACTGAAAAAATGCGGTTGTTTTACCAAACCACCAAACGAATATAAGCGGTCGGAATGAGTGGCTTGCCACGCAAATTCAGTACTTCAAATAAAATTATCAAGAATATAATAATAATAAATTGCAACTATTGTTCAAACGCGTGCTTCCAGGCCCCACAACACTCTCAAGCACGTTCCCACGGCCGTTAATCTCAAATTATATTTCGAGGACGTTCAAAAACGAACAACTAGTAACAATGTGGCAAAACGAGGGTTATTAGCAGGGATATTAGAATAGGAACGCGATGACAATAGCTTGTTCTGTTCACAGCCAATTATTGCGTCATAAGAGAGGGTACCAGGATCGAAACCAGGGGTACTTGACTGGTTTAATTATTTATCTCTGCTGATTATCTGTGTGGTTGAAATTTGGAATTAGCTACTTTTCTTGAGATAAAATAGTACATTATGCAACGAGCCTATAATGAAGGTAATTAAGAAGTGAGTATGGATATTTATGAAACGAGCGCAAGCGAGTCTCATAATTTTCATACGAGCTTCTTAATTACCATTATAGGCGAGTTTCATACGACTTTTTATGCTCGACCATATTTCTAACTTGATATTATTAATTTTTGAGCAATGTCCCGTATGTTGTGAGATGTGCGCAGACGCGAAAGTATTGATTTTTTCCGAGGAACAGATCTCCACATTGACCTTGCTAGGCCATAAGAACCTACAGAGATAACATTGAAATTAAATTATACATTGAAAAACGAGATGACAAATTGAATTTATTTGAATATTATTTGCAATTAACGCTAATACTTATAGTAACAGAACCTAACCTTCTGCGACAGTATTGGATTTCCAGCCTCCGTGACTTTTCGCTAATTCTCTTCCGATTGCATATCCGAGAATAATCGATACTTGCTGTTTTATAACGGTAGAAAGCTGACCTGTCATTGGCTGAACAGTTGTAACCTGAGTCGTCATTGGCTGAAAGACCTGACCTTTAATGAGTAGGTGTACTTTAATGACATGCATTAAAGGTCTGCTACCAGGTGTATAATTACTACATTTCGGCATGGTAGAGCCATAAAATATATTAACATACAACATTTATATGTAGGCTTAGTTAAGTATACGAGCTTTTATTTGCAATTACTAGTCTTTTGGTTATTTCAGCAGCTAGCAGGAAGAAGCAAATATGGAAGATATCGATGGTTAAGTGATACCTCGTATATGTAAATTTGCAGGTGAATAAAAAAAAGTTTTAAAAATGAATTTCTCTCAAAATAAATAAACTTTTTATACATAGAGTAAAAGTGGAATAATCCTGCAGAATGAAAGGGTCTTTAGAGTACACTTAAATGAATAGAAAACCTGTATTACATTTCTGTGGCCGGGAGGAAAAAGGTCTTAAGTCAATTTTTTGTGAAAATTAGATTTTTATATATTCTGAAAGCGGAAACAATTCTCTACAATCTGGTAAAACGGTTAAAGTCAAATAAGATTCCTGACTGGATTCATAGAGCGATACCAAATGTCGCTAAGTACTTTTTAAATGGAGCACACACAGAATAAAGGACTTAAGTATATTTAATACTTTATTCCTTACAAACCATCACATGTTTACTTTCCATGCTTCCCTATTAAAAAGGTCTAACTTGTACTTTAGCCATTTTATCACATACTGATGCCCTTTCCTTTTAAAACTTTAAGCACCAGGGTAAACAGTCCTATAATTGTTTAAGACCCATTTTGCATTCCTAATAATTTACATTTCTCATTTATTTCGACATGAAAAAGGTCTTATGTTTACATAGTCCCTTCTACTCAGTTTGGCTTCTAGTCTTAAAAGGGCTTAAGTGCGGCTATTTTTGGAAATAATCGAGGAAATTGTTAAATGAGCAACATTATCTATTTTAGAAGAAATATAAACAAATAATATCTAGGGAAAAACCTCTTAATTAAAAAAACTCTATAATTGACACCAATTTCAATCTATCTACTGCTTTCCTGAAAAGTATAAAATTACTTAAGACCTTTTTCCTCCCGGCCATAAATTTATTATTCACTTTAACACTTATATGAATATATACAAAACTTTCTTAAAATTAAACACTAAAAGTGTTTAAAAAATGTTAATGTTTGTCATTAAGGTAAATTACATTTTTAACACTTTTTAACACTTTTAACGTTTAATTTTAACTCATAACCAGAAACATCTATTTTTTCTCTTTAATTATAAACATCTGGTATCTCAGACCAAGTTGCAAAAAAAAATAATAATAATAATAATAATTTAAATAATGTAAGCAAGATAAATGATAAAAAATTTCTAATTAAGATGGTGGAATAAACTGGAATCATTTTAAAAGGTATAATTACTGAAAGTATAATTTTGGCAAACAAACAGATGCTAGGAAGATTATAAAAACAAACAAATGCTAGGCAGGTGCTAAAAATTTGTAGGATAAGCAGCCATGATTGGTTTAAACAAGTCGTTCCGTAACGTTTAATTGGTCAAAAGTAATAAAAAAGTGTAATAGTCTTATTAATTCCTGTTTCGTAATTATTGTATGAAATTTTGTAATTTAATTTAATGTTTGTTACATTGTATTTCAGCACAAGTTTTTTTAAGGTGACATGTATTTATTTAGCCTGACGAGTTACTCCCTTGGTTTGAATTCTAAATTATTTAAAAATAGCGTGTAAGAGGGTCTTAGACTAGAAATGTTTAGTTTAAATGTAGTTCTGTTTGTAAGTATGCATAAGGGTGTAATTATTTGTCTTATTTGAACTGTTGTATCAGTGAAGCGTGGTGAGTCAGTGAAGTTATGGTTTTACAGTGCAGTGAATAGTTTCGTTCAGTGATAATTTATAGTGTCAATGAAATGTGTTCTATAGCGTCAGTGAAATGTGTTCTAAAGTGTCAGTGAAATGCGTCATAGTGCCACTACAGTGAGTGAGATGATAGTAAAGTGAAATATTATCAGTACCAATGTGAAACTTATGTAGTGCCTAAACATATGTAGGTTGTATTGTAAAATTAGGTTCACTTATTAATCAGGTAATTTTATGTATTATTATTATTATTAATTGTAATTATTGTGTTAAATTTTGTTGCGTATTCTTATTGTATTGTGTATATAATTGTATTGTGTATTGTAATTTTATTGTGTATTGTTTATGTTGTTTATACCACTGCCACCGGGTGCTTGCCCACTTGCAGTGTAAATAAATAAATACAAAAAATACCCCCAAACAGGAGCTTTCTCAGACAGATGTGTGCTATGTATGTTATTGTGTGTATTGATTTTGTATTGTAGTATGTAGAAAATTACACGATATCTATGCTAATAATAAATCTGTAGCCAAAAGTTTTCTGGTAATTTTCGATTTTCCAAAAATAATTGGTGTTAACATGTATAATTAACCATCCTGAAACCGAAAATCGCTTTTTTTTAATTTTTATTTGTATGTCTGTCTGTATGTCTGTCTGGATGTTTGTTACCTTTTCACGCGATAATGGCTGAACTGATTTTAATGAAAAGTCGAATATAAATTAAGTGCGTTGTATCTTAGATTTTAGGCTATATGGCATTCAAAATACTTTATTTAAAAGGGGGGTTATAAGGGGGCTTGAATTAAATAAATCGAAATATCTCCCTTATTATTAATTTTAATGAAAAATATTATATAACAAAAGTTTCTTTAAAATTAATTTCCGATCCATTTTATTCTATACAAAATTTTGATAGGACAGATATTTAATGAGATAAATGAGTTTTAAAATTGCAATAACAACGCCATCTAAGGCGCTGTACTGATGTAAAAACAAATGACTTCGTCTATAAGGGGCCTTGGACAACAACAATCTAAAGCTATTAAACATAGCCTACAGAAAATGTTTCTGTGTTTGTATGAAGTAATATCGGAAGATAATTAATTGTTTAATTATTATTTCACCATTGGAAAGTGTAGTTTCTCTAGATGGACATAATTCTATAATGTTATTACAGTAACTTCTGAAACATATAGCAAGTAATATAAAGTATACATATTAAAACTAAATAATATGTCAATCTTCATTAAACTATGGTTGCATGTAATAACAATTAAGAAACATGTTAAAGGAATTGTCATTGCACCAAATGATTGCTCTCTGGACCAAAATGACCGCATTTTAATTATTTAAATACAATTTAAATTAAGTAACATATTAAACGATTTATCCTATCAGACACGAATGTTCCCTGGATCAAACGTCCTATTTTAATTATGTAATTACTTTATATTTATTTCTAACAGGTGCAGCGGAGGGCACGGGTACGGCTAGTAATAAAATATGTATAACAAGAAAATTAGAAACGTGTTAATATCTTCAATTTGATTAAATAAATTTGTAGCCTATGTATATGAATTAATCAACCTATATTATATTTGTATTCTATAATTCTGAAATATATAGTCCTACTTTTCACGTGCGATATTATTCTTCTCTAGTGTTAATATTATATTATATAATTCCATTGCCGCTGTAATTTAAATTTTATTTCCTATTTTATTTTACTTATTTATTATTGTTATTTTTTTTCTATATTTCTCTTATATTAATATTGTATTACATAATTTTTGCAACTGTTAATTTTAATTCTATTTCCTATTTTATTTTATTTTATATTCTCTTATAGGCCTATTAATATTATATCTGAACTGCGACCGAACACGAGCGCTGCTCATTCGGTCTCAAATTTTTTTAATACTACTGTATCTCCTGTTTTATATTGTTTGTATTATTTTATTTCTATTTCTCTTGTTTGTTTGCAATCATATTCTTTATTCTGTATATATTTAAATTTAAACAAATAAATAAATAAATAAATATACCCATTAAAAGTGTAGGTGACAAGAATATATATGCCTGCTTCACTTCATCCCTCATGCTTAAGAAAATTAATTGGTACAAATTCGAATTAGGGATTCCAAAACTTCATGAAATCATTTCACCAGGTAGTCAAGTTTTTAGTCCCTTTGAACATAACGCAAATTGGAAGAGTGGATCATCCCCATACAACAAACGGATAGTTCTAAAGTTTATAAGTATCAGTAAAATGAGCACCGCAAGAGCCCATATACACAAAGATTATTATTTTGCAGAATAATTCGAAAAGGGTATGAAGAGGGTTTTTGGGAGGCGGGGCAGTAGGAGGTTTTTAGGGGATGGGGAGAGGGAGAAATGGTGTTATGAACCACAATATAATTCAGCGAAATTGCGTTTAGTTTCCGACAACAACACATCAACTAGCCAACGACATTCATATAAGCTAGGTGCGATTTTAAGAGCCCTTCATCTGTAATGAATATAGCAGTGCTCTAATATAACCCCGTCTCACTCTTTTCCATCCCTCAAACTCATTCATATACCAAGCACAACACGGGCATAATCAATGCGCTTTTCACTAATTCAAAACCTCGTCAAGCGAGTGGCTAACTCGCCCTCCCGCGCTCCCCTGCTCCTCAAACCCTCTCCACCCAACGAGACACGAGATTGTGATGATGTAGTTTCAGGGATGTTGCTATTGAAGTGTGGCAAAAGTCAACTGCTGTTAGTAGTACATATATAACGAATTTGAACAAGTCAATAAAATACTATGCGCATCATAAAATGGGTAGGGATGCCCATACACACATTGTATGCATACAGTACTCATATGTGGAGCCTCTTCACAGCTAGCGGGTTCGTACTGTTGAATTCGTGTAATAAAACCACATATTTCCATACAGTGTCGTAATAAAGTGTCCAGTCTTTGAAACCGACCAATCATGCCTAAAGCTTAAGTTTAGAGGGCGTATAAAATAAAAAGATTTCAATAGCCGATCTTCAGAATTATGAAAAATTAAAAATTTCTTGAAAAAAAAAGGATAGTAGTTCCATCACCAGACTCAATATCCATATGTTCGACCCTATTGTTTTTATATTCTCTTATCTTTAACTTAAGGGATTAGGTACAGCTTAACAGCAGTAAAATTTTGGAAATATTCAACATTTTTTCCTCCATTACTCTATCTTTTACAATAATGAAAATTAGTTTGTATAAAACTTTGTCCTTCTGCTACATAAAAAAGCATTTTTACGATTTAAAAAATTATTTCATTTTATTTTATCTATTTATTTATTTATTTATTTTAAATTCAGAATGGTGGCAGTTCACTGTGCAGTGATAAAGCGTTTCCTTCATAACTCAAAAACTATCCAATATCTGTGATGAAATTATTTGTTTGTATTTATGTATGCCATATTTGCAATATAATGCAATATCACTTCTCCATCTTTGATACATTGTCTGATAAAAAATAAAATAATTAAAAAAAATGCTCAAAAATCAGTATTTTCTTCTAACACAAAGTAAAAAATATATTATTTATTAAGGAATGTGGTTAAAAGAACATGATATTGTAAACATGAGTAGGCCTATCAACAATAAAATAAAAGAGAGAGAACATAAAAAAGTTAACAAGTTTAAGAGGTATGAGGGAAACGCTTCATCACTGCACAGTGAACTGCCACCATTTTGAATTTTGAAAAAAAAAAAAGAATAAATAATTTTTTTTTAATTGTATAAATAATTTTTCATATAGCTCAAGGACAGTGTTTTACACATACCAATTTTTACTGCTGTAAGCTGTACCTAACCCCTTAAAAGGTTCTTTTTATATTTAAAGGCCGGCGACCTAGACGTTATACGATTGAAAAACCTCATTCCGGAGTATAAAGGTATCCTAATTTAAAGCGTGGAGTTTGCAAGATCTTAAATTCTGTCAATTTAAAAGTTTTATTTCTTCTTTCTTTCTTTCCTTCCTTCCTTCCTTACTTACTTACTTTCTTTCTTTCTCAGTGAAGTGTGAAGTGTGTAGTGTCAATGAAGTCTATTGTGTAAGTGAAGTGTGTTTGTGTCAGTGAAGTTCTATAGTTCATAGTGGTTGGTGCAAAGTATTTGAACAGTGAAATGGTTTTGAAGTGTTAGTGAAATCAGGATAGAATCAGTGCAGTGAGGGAGTTGTTAGCGAAATAAGTGTAGTGTCGAAAGGTACTTGTGCAGGTATGAACTTAGGGTTAAGATACAAATTAGATTTACTTTAAACTTTATTTTAAGTGATCGTGCTTCATTTAATTTAGGATGCTCGTTGTTTTTGTTGTTATTATTATTATTATTATTATTAGTCTATTATTATTATTACTATTATTATTATTTATCATTATTATTAATTATTATTGTTTTTTATTAGTTGTGTTTATTATTAATTGTCATTATTGAATGTAAGTAGTTACCACTGCCACCAGGTCTAGGTATACCCATTTGCAGTGTGAATAAATACACACATACATATACATACATTCATTCATTAATTCATTCACTCACTCATTCATTCTTCATTTAGTCATGAATTCATTCATTCACTGAATAATCATTTCATTCATGTATTCATGCACGCAGTCAAATTTATTCATCTATACTAATAATAAATCTGTAGCCGAAATTTTTCTGGTAATTTTCGATTTTCCAAAAATAATTGGTCCTAACATATATAATTAACCACCCTGAAACCGAAAATCGCTTTTTTGAAATTTTTGTTTGTATGTCTGTATGTCTGTCTGTATGTTTGTTACCTTTTCACGCGATAATGGCTGAACCAATTTCGATGAAAATTGGAATATACATTAAGTTCGTTGTAACTTAGATTTTAGGCCATATGGCATTCAAAATGCATTATTTAAAAGGGGGGTTATAAGGGGGCTTGAATTAAATAAATCGAAATATCTCGCTTATTATTGATTTTTATGAAAAATGTTACATAACAGAACTTTCTTTAAAACTCATTTCCGATAAGTTTTAGTCTTTGAAAAATTTTGATAGGACTGATATTTAATGAGATAAATGAGTTTCAAAATTAAAATAACTGCCATCTAAGGCGGTGTAATGAAATAAACAAATGAATTCGTCTATAAGGGGCCTTGGTCAACAACAATCGAAAGCTATGAATCATAGCCTACAGAGGATGTTTCTGTGTTTGTATGAAGTAATATCGGAAGCTAAATTAACCGATTTGTGTAATTAATTATTATTTCACCATTGGAAAGTGTAGTTTCTCTATATGGACATAATGCTATAATGTTATTACAGTAACTTCGGAGTGAATTGAGGACAGGTAAGATTAAAATAGCTTCTTATGCACAAACAACTTGATATGCTATTCTGTGTATTCGTTTCCTGTATTTCTTAAAATAATGTTTATCTCAGAGAATTAACGACCAACGAGAGTGTATTGATTTAGTATGCAGTAATAATATGTTAGCTTAGCATTCCATTATTTTATAATCCAAATTTTAATTATGCTCAATTGAATCGTGTTAAAATACATAAAATACATATGCATTAAATGCAGTGCAAAAAAATTAGGTAATGAGCCAAGCAGATTATGTTGCGCTGTTGTAAAATAAAATTTGTTCCTCCTGAGATTCAAGAGCACCCATAACAAATTAAAAACTTACTTATCGGTGTACATCCGTTATCAACACATTTTTATGTAATATAATATAATATAATATAATATAATATAATATAATATAATATAATATAATATAATTTAATATAGTCCACACCTGTGGAGTAACGGTCAGCGCGTCTGGCTGCGAAACCAGGTGTCCCGGGTTCGAATCCCGGTCGGGGCAAATTACCTGGTTGAGGTTTTTTCCGGGGTTTTCCCTCAACCCAATACGAGCAAATGCTAGGTAACTTTCGGTGCTGGACCCCGGACTCATTTCACCGGCATTATCACCTTCATATCATTCAGACGCTAAATAACCTAGATATTGATACAGCGTCGTAAAATAATCCAATAAATATAATATAATATAATATAATATAATTTAAGTTATTTAAGTTATTTGAAGGGTTCAGAACCATAGTGGCCCAAGCGCCATTTACTGAATACATAGAAAACAAGGGTTAAAATTAAGTTATGATCATAATTCAATGGAAACATATAGCAAGTAAAATAAAGTATACACATTAAACCTAAATGATATGTCAGTCTTCATTGAAGTATGGATGCATGTAATAAAAATTAAGAAACATGTTAAAGGAATTGTCATTGCACCAAATGAGTGTCTCTAGACCAAAATGATCGCATTTTAATTATTTAAATACAATTTAAATTAAGTAACATATTAAACGATTTATCCTTCTATCAAACACGAATCTTCCCTGGATCAAATGTCCTATTTTAATTATGTAATTACTTTATATTTATTTCTAACGGGATACAGCGGAGCGCACGGGTACGGCTAATTCATTAATTAATGCATTCATTCATTCATTCATTCACTCAGTCATAAATTCATCCTCCCAGTCATAAATTCATTCATTTAGTCATAAAATTCATTCACTCAGCCATATATTCATTAAGTCAATCATGAATTAATTCACTAGAAATTCATTTGCAAGTTAATTCATTCATAAAATCATTCATTCTCAAAACAATTAATACACAAATCCATCCATCCATCCATCCATCCATCCATCCATCCATCCATCCATCCACCAGTTCAATTAACACCCGAAAATTGAGGACGTAGCTGCAATAAGGGCCCATACTCCAAAATGCTGTTCTGAGATATATAGAGTTGAAATTTTTAAAAACAGTGCAGGGCCTATAAAATATATTAAAATAAACAGGTTTATCAGCAATACTGTTCAACATTTCTCAACGAAACTTTGTGGGTATAACAATGAAACTACGGAGAATCGATTTATGCATTCTCCAGAAAAAGGGCCTATGGGGCTATGGGCCCTAATTGCAGATAACCCTTTACTCAGGCACTTTTTTATTTTTTTAAGAGAATCTTTTCTTTATTGGACCTATATTTACAATCTATAATGGATTCTCTTATTGATTGCTGGTAATTCGATTTTGTGTTAATATAAGATTATATATAAATTAATTATTTAAATAAAATAATCTAATTTACTAAAAAATAGGGTTATTTATATTTTTGGTTAAGTAATTCACCCACCTAATAAGTCACTGGACTTTTTTTCTGGGGACAGAAAATAAAATTCGGGGAATATCTCCAGGAAACGGGAATGTCTGGCAACTGTACTCTACAATGTTCTGTGTCGCTTGTGAACCCAAGAACTCCCGATACAATGGCAATGACGATAGTCACTATTCTATTTACAACCATAAAATTTCGCAATAAGCTTGCTACTGCAAGATGTGCTCACTTATGTCGCTTTTGTGTTTCTGAATTTCCCAAATTGATTTGAAAACATTTTAACCCTTTCTGTACTCGTTCATGTGACATTCCAGAAGAGAGACAAAAAAAATATAAAGAACCTCGCAGACACACCGAATAACCCCTTCCACAGACGCACATTCCAGGGACCACTACAAATCCAAAATGACTCCCCAAACACTTCACACCACTTCAAAATATCGTTTCATCCGTTGTCCTTCCCCCGCCCTCTGTGCGTGTTTTTTTTTTCTCCTCATTGCTGTGTGGTAATTATAGCTCTCGCCCCCAACCCCTGGTAACATGGTGGTCACCATATAGAGCTTCAACGAGCCACCCTCAATCATTGACATCCGGACATGCCATTGACACACACGGCGAATGTATAAAACCACTTGCTGCGACTCGTTCAGACAATTGACCTACGGTACAGGATGCGTCACAGGTGACCCCAACACATTTCTTTGATTCGTTGTCTCCGTCATCCACCTTTCTCTCCTAGTCCTCCACCTCAATTTTCTTATTTTTTCTTTCCCTATTTTCGCACTTTCTCCAGTTCTCCCTAATTTTTCTTCTATCCTATTTTCATGCCTGCTTCCTCTCTTCCTTTTTTACTTGGCCTCTCTTTATTTCACTTCTAAAGATCTATTACCCTTCGTCTTTTCTTCTTCATCAAAGTTTCTCTCTTCTCATTCAATAACCCAGTTCTTCTCTATTTTCTATACTTATTTTCTCACATATTTATCTCATTCTCCCTCATATACCTTCTCTTAATTATCATATACTTCCTCTTTACATTGTTCCTAATCTTCTGCTCGTTCTTTCACATCATGCTTCCTTTCCTTTCTTATTACATTAACATCTCATTCGTCATTGTTTCTGAATTTTCTACTCCTTGTAATGTCATTGTTTTACCAGCGAATAGGGAGGGATTATATAAAATGGACACTGAGCGAATTTTCCTGTGTTTTGTTTCTCTGTGCGCCAGCGTTTAGTTTTACTTTCAAGCGCTAGAGGTTAGTATAATCGAGTATAAGATAATAATTGCGAATAGAGTTGAGACACAGGATCCAAACATCGCCTACCTTATTGCATAATCCAGTAACGCTTTGCTTCAAATAAATTCAAGTTAACAGATTTTCCTTATTTCTCAGTGGCAAACTAGTTGTAATAATAATATTTTATATTTCAGATATAATAAATCATATTATAAAATAATATAATACAATATAAAATTAAGTATCAAATTCGTTTAATATTTGTATATAATATAATATAGATTGTATGGTTTTACTTCTCATAAGAGTTTTGTTTTTCCATTTTCAGCGCTATCAAATCATTACATATTTTAATTGTTGTTGGGGTCAACGTCTCAACTCTCATTATAAAGGAACTCTAGAGTCTAGACATTACAGTTAATGACGGATTTATTATTTTATGGATCCAATTTATTTTATTTGAGTACATAATGTACCTAGATGTATTAATTATATGTGTTATATTTCCGCTGTGTCGACTGCTAGCTGGTGTGATGTCAGTGCCAACTCTAGGGAGAAAGCAGAATCTCACGCTCTAGCTGGCTCGAAGGTCATTGAAATCAGTCCTGCTACATCAAAGGTACCGACGCGAAGTGTCCATTCTTTATAATCCCTATTCGCTGGTTTTACCTTTCTATTTATTGATCTGCGTTTCTATTCTTTCCCTCCTCTTTCACCTTCCTTTTCCTTCTTCCTGCTTACCATCCTATTTCTCCCACCCTTTCCTTCTCCTTACGTTTACCCATTTTTCCTTCTTTGTGGTCCTCTTCGTCCTTTCGTTCCCAACTTAATTTCTTCTCATCCTTTCCCTTCCTACTGTTTTCCCCACTTATTTTCTTTTCTTTACCACTTTACATTCTGCTGTTTCCATCCTTCAATCTTTCTGCTGTTTATTTCTTCTCATTTTCTGCTCTTTCCCCCTTTGTTTATGCTTTTTTCCTTAGACTCTTTCTCTCCCATTAACATTAGGCTCTTTCCCTCTTCTTTTTTTGCTCTTTACCTACTTCTAACATCATGTTGTGTCACTCCCCTAACATTTTGCTCTCTTCCTCTTCTTTTCTTTCTGCTATTTCCCTCCCTCTAACACTATACTCGTTCCTTTTCTTTTTTCTTTTTTTTTAGTAGGTTATTTTACGGCGCTTTATCAACAGCTTAGGTTATTTAGCGTCTGAATGAGATGAAGGTGATAATGCCGGTGAAATGAGTCCGGGGTCCAGCACCGAAAATTACCCAGCATTTGCTCATATTGAATTGAGAAAAACCCCCGGGAAAAACCTCAACCAGGTAATTTGTCTCAACCGGGAATCGAACCCGAGACACCTGGTTTCGAGGCCAGACGCGCTAACCGTTACTCCACAGGTGTGGACTACTCGTTCCTCTCCCTAACATTTTGTTTTTCCTTCCCCTCAACATTCTTCTCGTTCCCTCCTCCTAACGTTCTGCACTTTCCCTCCTCGTCAATTTTCTATCACTTTTCCTGTTCTTTACCTTCTCGTCTATTTTTCAGTTATTTCTCTCCTCACTTTTTCTGCTCTTTCCTTTCTCTTCAATTTTTCAGCTCTTTCCTAACTCACTTTTCAGCTCTTTTCCAACACACTTTTCAGTTCATTCCCTTCACCTCATTTTTTCAGCAATTTCTCTTCTCACTTTCCGCCCCTTCTTAATTTCTCCTCTTTCCCTCCTTATCTATTTCCTCTTTCCCTCTTTTCCCTCCTCTTTTTTCCGTTTCTTTCTCCTATTCTCATCTTAATTAGCTACTGTTTTTATTTTTCCTCCTACCTTCAACTCTTTCTTGATCACTCTCTTTCTTCTTTCTGTTTTCATTATTATTCCTTATGTCCCTTCTCTTTCCATTTCCTTCTATCTCTTTTCATAGAATTTTCTTTGTAGCTAAGTATTTTGGATACCCTAATAAAACAACCCAAAATATTTAATATAAAACTTCCAACGTCACAAGATGTTAATAAAATAATAATCTTGTTTTTCGGTTATGTTATATTCCTCTTCAGACACTTTATTTTTTCTTTCGTTAGTCCTTTACTTCTCCTAATTCTAATCCACCTAAAATTACTGCCCAACGGCGTAGCTCAGTTGACAAAGGCGTTTTCCTACCGATCCAGAGTTGCGCTCGGGCATGTGTTAGATTCCCGCTTGGGCTCGTTACCTGGTTGGATTTTTCCGAGATTTTTTCCCAACCGTAAGTCGAATACCAGGTAATCTATGGCGAATCTTCAGTCTTATCTCGTCAAATACCAACGACGCAAATAACCGAGTAGTTGATACAGCGTTGTTAAATAACTAACAAAAATATCAAACAATACAGCTTTCTTATAGATATATTCTTTTGTTCTTCAGATGTGTGTGATACATAAACTAAATAAAAAATAATGAAGAAATATCACCAAGTTTTCAGGAATGTTTTTTGGCAACAAATTGTGAGAATTAACATCTTGACCAAGCCTGTACATACAACTCACGGCCTCAACAATATATTATGGATTAATACTACATCGATGACCCTGCGCTTGCGACGGACTGGTAAGTGGAGGCTCGTTGTTACAAGAGATGCTACCGGCGCGCGGCTGCAAAAATGTGGAGTGCCGTATTGCGCGTACAAATGAGCAGCATTTTGTATCGGTTCTCATCAGCGCCATCCATCTCCCTGGATATTGGTTTCATAGTGGTTACAGGACACAACATAAATCTGCGCAGGTTTTCACACATTGCGTCATCAACATGGCTGCCGAGCGCACTATATGAATTAATGTGGTATGAATTGACAGGTGGCCATGTAACACTATAACCGCATACCTGTTATTGTTCCGATAGGGGAGGTAGAGGGACAAAGAGCGACGTAATTTATTACAAAAGTTCCTCTTTGAAGAATCCTCTGAAATAATGATTGTATTAGGTCACATTTTCCTAAATTTCAACATAGTTGATTATTATTCGGTTAATTTTAAACAAGACTTAATTACAATTAGGGATAGGCTTACTAAATTTGAATTCTCTAGGTACAGAAACACCTTTATTATGAATAATTTCAAGGGAAAAATTGTTCCGGGGCCGGGTATCGATCCCGGGACCTCTGGTTGAACGTACCAGCGCGTTCCCTTGAAATTATTCAAATCTGCTTTACAGGGAGCTTTACCTGAAAGACTAGATTTGCATAATATATACGTCACTGAGTACGATAACAGAAAACCACAATTCCAAGTCACACAGAGATTGTGTGCACTCGATGTGGGTCTCTGGCGTTTCGTCTGCCCACGCGAGTTGTGTGGATATAAAGGGAAAAGTTGAGACGGCGTCGGGTGGAGTTCCCGGGTAGCTCAGTTGGCAGAGCGCTGGTACGTTCAACCAGAAGTCCCAGGATCGATACCCGGCCCCGGAACAATTTTTCCCTTGAAATTATTCAAATCTGCTTTACAGGGAGCTTTACCTGAAAGACTAGATTTGCACCTTTATTATGTCTCATCAAAAGAACTTGGGTTCGGTTTTCAGAACATTGTGAGAGATTAGTCGTATTCAGATTAAAACTGTAGAGTACCTAATTCTCGTTCTACCATTGCTCCACTTTTTCAATATTACTATCGTAAAGTACCGGAAAATATTTATATCATAAGAAAATCATCCATTCATTTATCCAACCCTTCCATGCACCAAAGAAATAAAAAATAAGCATTGTATACATCTACACTTTTATTATCTAGTACTATTATCTGTTAATTAAATTTATATCTTAATTATTGTGTGCATTTATTTACACTGCAAGTGGGCAAGCACCCGGTGGCAGTGGTAAAACAATATAAACAATACACAATAAAATTACAGTACAATACACAATACAATTATACACAATAATTACAATTAATAATAATACATAAAATAATCGAATTAATAAGTGAACCTAATTTTACGTTACAATCTACATATATATATATATATATATATATATATATATATATATATATGAAACTTATGTAGGATCTACACATATATATATTCTATCCTAAGTGTATTTTTCTATTTTATCTTGGTTACTATGTCAACATGACCTGCACTAATTATACTACTAATAATAATTTAATATTAATCCATCAATCTAAACATCGTCTCTTTTTTCACTCAGTTATTATTAGTATTATTATTTACTAATTTTATTACAATCTTTATGTGAGCTTTTTTCTTAAGTATTTTGTCTACAAAGTATGTGTATCTATGTAACGGAACTGTCCCCGAACACGAGCTTTGCTCTTTCGGGGTATTTTAATGTAACGTTTTTATGTATATGTTATTATTAAATAAATAAATAAATAAATAAATATATGGGTCCTACATAAGTTTCATATATATATATATATATATATATATATATATATATATAGGTCCTACATAAGTTTCATATTGGTACGGGTAATAATCTTTAATTTTACTCTCATCTCACTCACTGCACAGGCACTATGACACATTTCACTGACACTATAGGACACATATAAATCACTGTATAAATTAGCACTGATCGAAACTATTCACTGCACTGTAATAGTACATTATGCAACGAGCCTATAATGGTAGTAATTAAGACGCGAGTATGTTTATGAAACGAGCGCAAGCGAGTTTCATAATTTTCATACGAGCGTCTTAATTACCTTTATAGGCAAGTTTCATACGACTTTTTATGCTCGACCATATTTCTAACTTGAAATGATTCATAAGTATTCATGTTATTCTTATCTGGCTGGGGAGCGGAACTGACCTTGTGCAATATCTCGTAAATTATGAGATGTGCGCAGACGCGAAAGTATTGATTTTTTCCGAGAAAGAAATGTCATTGATCTTGATATAATCTAGAGAGTAAAATAAACATTAATCTTGATATAACCTTGAAATTGATTTAGACATTGAAAAACGAGATGACAAATTGAATTTATTTCAGTATTATTTACAATTAACGCTAATTATTATAGTAACAGAACATAACTTTCTGCGACAGTATTGGATTTCCAGCCTGCGTGAGGTTTCGCTAGTTGTCTTTCGATTGCATATCCGAGAATAATCGATACTTGAGCTTTCATATTGCTACAATGGTGTTTTCTGATTGGTGGAACACCTGAACTTTAATGAGGTCCAGTAAAGGGCTGCTACCAGGTGTATAATTACCACATTTCGGCATGGTCGGGCATAAAACTATAATTTCACTGAATCGCCACGCTTCACTGATACAACAGTTGATATAAGACATACAAGTACACACTTATTAACACTTATAAACTGAACTACATTTAAACTAAACTTACAATTCAAACCAACAGAGTAACTCGTCAGACTAAATAAATACATGTCACCTTAATTTTCATTTACACTTTATACACAACGTTTTAAGTTATTCTTGAATCTCCTTAAGGAAGGACAGCCCTCAAAGACCGGTGAAGGTAGGCCATTCCAATCATTCACAGTTCTATTTAAAAATGAGAATTTACCTACATCCGATTTATGTTTCCTACATTTGATTTCAAAATCATTATTGTCATCATACTTACAAAATAAACAAACATACTTATTCAATATCATTGTTGTATCTTACATTAAGACACATTTTCCTTAAGCTATTGAGGTATATCCTAATTATGTCAGGTGAAGTATCCAATGCGTGTTTTTTGTGTAACTTTCTCCATTCTCCTGTAACTTTATCCCTCTTAGCCCCAAATATTTTTCTAAGAACCTTATTCTCAAACACCCTTAATCTCTGTTCCTCTCTCAAATTGAGAGTCCATGTTTCACAACCATAAAGAACAACCGGTAATATAACTGTTTTATAAATTCTAACTTTCAGATTTTTTGACAGCAAACTGGGTGACAAAAGCTTCTCAACCGAATAATAACAGGCATTTCCCATATTTAGTCTGTGTTTAATTTCCTCCCGAGTGTCATTTATATTTGTTACTGTTGCTCCAAGATATTTGAATTTTTCCACCTCTTCGAAGGATAAATCTCCAATTTTTATAGTTCCATTTCGTGCAATATTCTGGTCACATAATTTAGGAACATAAAATCCAGACGTTTGTGATGGCCAGGACATGTAGCACGTATGGGCGAATCCAGAAATGCATATAGAGTGTTAGTTGGGAGGCCGGAGTGAAAAAGACCTTTGGGGAGGCCGAGACGTAGATGGGAAGATAATATTAAAATGGATTTGAGGGAGGTGGGATATGATGGTAGAGACTGGATTAATCTTGCTCAGGATAGGGACCAATGGCGGGCGTATGTGAAGGCGGCAATGAACCTCCGGGTTCCTTAAAAGCCAGTAAGTAAGTAAGTAAGTAAGTAAGTAAGTAAGTAAGTACGTTATGCATTACTTTTGGATTTACCCTAGTAATATAGGCTATAGTAAAGTCCGTAATAAAAGTGTTCACCCTTTCAGGGCAAAGAAGATCCCTTTTCAATTTCAATTTTTACTTTGATTTCATTCTTATTATGTGTTGATATGTATTTCTATGTTTTATTGCTATGAATATTAGACGGAATTACTATGTTTGAAGTCTTGTAACAATAAATGAGAATTTCATTTGACTTTAATAAATTTTTCCACAATTCTTCTACCTCTCACGAAATTATCAATGCAATATCACGAAATTACCAAGGTTATCACGAAATAACCAACTTTTCAGCTTAAGTTGTAAAAGTGGTTTTTGGCACATATTCAAGAACGTATCTAATCTTTTATGTCTCCAGATTTGTACGGCAAGTTATCGTCTTTTAGATGAAAAAATCGGAATAAGGATATATTTACACATTTCGATTTTAAATTAGTTTTCATGAAATTATCACGAAATTACCAATGTTTACCCTATTAAGACAAATTTTCCTTAAGCTATTGAGGAATATCAATAGTGAAGATATCACACTCTAAGGCCCAATTGTATAAAACTCCCTGACTAAAGATCAACTTTGATCGAAGATTGGAAAGTGAACTAAGTTCAGACACTTCTTCTATTGTATAAAACTTTTCTGCGATCAAATTACCTTGGTTCAAATGCAATCTAAGTTCACGTGAAAAGGATTTGGCAACATCGCATAAACAGGTGAAATACGTGATGCGCGGACCATGTTATACAGGTTTGTTCAGTGTTGCCAATCTAGCGATTTTAACTCTTTTTCAACAACAATTTCTTTTAACTTTTATATTGCTTAAATAGGGATTTAGTGACCTTTTTAGCACCCCATAGTGACAAAATTTAATCGTTCTTTGTTGATAATGGGAAATCTAGCGACTTTACAACTACTTTTTGGCGACTTTCCGTACACTCTGTTGGAGACACTGGTTTATTTTTTTTGCAATGTAAATAATGGCGGACAATAAGAAGAAGGTTGACTGTTCTCCAAGTTGTTATCATGTTATGGTGTTTGATACTGCTAAACATAATAAAGCTTTATAAAACGACAATTTTCGTTTAGTAATACAGTGAATTGAACATTTATGAATGTACCTATCATAGCCATTAATAATTAATGGTTGTTATAAACATAATATAATTATAGGTTATGTTATTTGATACTGCTGAACACGATACAGCCTTATAAAATATAAGAATGTTTGTGTATTAAGGCAAGAAATTGAAAGAAATATATATAAATATACCTAACATATCTATTAATATTAATAATAATGGATAGTTTATTTGCACAATCTGTCACTCGTATATTTCAAACAGAAAAGAAATAACTGAACTTGGATCATGTAACTTAATCGGAGAAATTTCTTCAGTTAAAGTTGACTTTAGTTTGAGACAAATTAATCTCAGATTAGACTTTATACAACACAAAATTCCAAGTTCAGCTGAAACAAGGATCAGTTTAACCTCTGATCTAAGATTAAATAGTTTATGCAATCGGGCCTAAACCTATCTAACTTTAAAGTAAAAAAAGTTGTGTTGTCGCGGGAATTGTACGTTATTTTCCAATAGACCTGTATGTTCAAAATCAAGCCTATACTAAAACCTTCATCCACACTCGGAATATCTGATGCTTTATTACCTATATGAAGTTGTAGTGTTTTCCAAAACTTGCAAAAAAAATATTCACACAGCACATCTGAAGTGGATATGAGTGGATAAATATGGGAAGGGTTTAGTGGGGGAGGTATGAACAGTCAGCGTTACAAACTTCGCATTAATATAATTCAAAACCCCTTCAGTACATCTGACATTTCCACATTTACAAAACAACCCTACAATTAATTTGCAAAAGGAAATACGTTATATTTTATGAGGTCGGCGTGGAAGCTTTTCGATTGCACTGTTGCTGCCGATGTATGGGGTCAGATAGCCCCCTTCCCATCCCAACTAGGACAACTACTGTATGTTTTCGAGTACCAGTAACATTTCAGCGTCATTACGAGAGAGACAGAAGAGAGAAAGAGAGAGAGCTGATCCTATTTTCAATTGACGTGTAGAATTTTGACAGGGTAGGCTGTTGTTATCTGGTTACTATTACATCAGAGCTGTTTCATGTAACCAATCTAGTCAAGAGGTACATAGTGGCCATGGTGATGATGATTGTTGCGGTTGAATGCTGTGATCGTGACAAGTGGACTAGACATCTGATGACGGGGCCTGCGTTTTATTGGCAGACGTAAATATTAGCTTTTTTGGGGGAGAATTTCACGTAAACTACTCTAACTATTGTATTGTATAAATTAGACATGACTGCCAACCGAATCTCGTGTATCACTGCATTGAGTTGTTCTTTTTGACTATATCATCACGTTGACATACCTGCAGGCACAAAATATAGCTCTCGATGTGTCCAACTCATGAGAGAAAAATTTATCTCTTTCAATTTAGCGTTATATAAATTTGTAAGGAAAGAATTCAGATCAGCGAATAGGGATTATAAAGAATGGACACTGAGCGAATTTTCCTGTGTTTTGTTTCTCTGTGCGCCAGCGGTTAGTTCCACTTTTAAGCGCTAGAGGTTAGTGTAATCGAGCATACGCTAAGATGATAATTGAGAACAGAGTTGAGACACAGGATCCAAACATCGCCAACCTTATTGGATAATCCAGTAACGCTTTGCTTCAAATAAATTCAAGTTAACAGCTTTTCCCTATTTCTCAGTGACAAACTAGTTGTAATAATAATATTTTATATTTCAGATATCATAAATTATATTATAAAATAATATAATACATTATAAAATTAAGTATCGAATTCGTTTAATATTTGTATATAATATAATATAGGTATATGGTTTTACTTCTCGTAAGAGTTTTGTTTTTCCATTTTCAGCGCTATCAAATCATTACATATTTTAATTGTTGTTGGGGTCAACGTCTCAACTCCCATTATAATGGAACTCTAGAGTCTAGACATTACAGTTAATGACAGATTTATTATTTTATGGATCCAATTTATTTTATTTGAGTACATAATGTACCTAGATGTATTAATTATATGTGTTATATTTCCGCTGTGTCGACTGCTAGCTGGTGTGATGTCAGCGCCAACTCTAGGGAGAAAGAAGAATCTGACGCTCTAGCTGGCTTGAAGGTCATTGAAATCGGTCCGGCTACATCAAAGGTACCGACGCGAAGTGTCCATTCTTTATAATCTCTATTCGCTGTTCAGATGTTCAAAAAAATTCTTTCGCACGTTTCCATGGAAACACACGTTTTCAGTATTTCAGGTATTGTAAATAGTAATATGCGTTACAAGAGCGGTATGTTGAAGTTTTCATGTTCGAGGAAAAGTTTGAAAAAGCGAAACGTACTTTTTTAATTTCCGAGAATTGAAAGAAAACATACCGCTCGTGTATCGTACATTATTTTGTGCGAAGATAGTTTATTATATACCTGAAAGAGGAATTCCTAATTAGTTGCAATGAAATCTCCATCTTGGTTTCTGTTCAATGACGGCAAATTTGTAAAACAAAAATATCTATCTTCAACATTGTTGCTTTAAAATGTTTTCTGTGTTTACTATACTCCAGCAGGCCGTGATATACGTCTGTATTTCCCCCCCCCCAGTCTATGATGAGTCTGGAATCTTGTTGATTTTTTTCACGGCTTCCTTAATGTTACTTGCATCACGAATGCAGTAACTTTAGTAGAGTTGTAAAGTTTACTTAATTTTTGAAAATATTTAAAAACAATAATTAAGAGTGCAATTTAGGTGAAACTGCAGTGTTAAGTTTCCAATTTATAATTATTACTATATAGAACGTCTCTAAAAATAATATGTTAAAAGCATAAAGCAGAAAAATGAATACGTCACTTAAGCGGTAAGAAGAGGGGAATTGTTATGTATGTTAGGTTGGGAATACTGAATGTGGAATTTTAGACTTTCTGCGGATTGGTTTTGTGCGGAAACCAAGCAAATACGCACGATCTCGCACAAAAATAAATTTGTAGGCCTATATGCTGTCTGCAGTAATTTCTCCAGTGCTACTGAATGGGTATTTTTTTGTATTCAGTACTAGCTAATTTATTCGAAAATAATGTACATGAAATATAACTTTAAGTGACATAAAACACATCTTAGCCAGACATAGTAGCTTAAACAATGACACTGAGTAAACCCTGTTTCGATTTCTCGAGGGGGATAAATTTTTTCATGAAATTCCATCAGTGGATGGGACCGGTGCCCATCCAGCATCGTGATGACTTTGGTATGCTAGAGTGTGTAACGAAATACTGTTTCACACGCCGGGTATAACATATCACGGGGAACATTGTGCTGATAACAATTTATCCATATACTGGTTAGATGATCGTTCACCTCTGTTGAAGCAGGTAGGTGTGAGTCTGGCAATGGGCTCGATAGATTTAATCCTACATGGTTTGTCTCGCCACGGATAAAAACAAAAGGCAAAACACGAATTGGTCTGTATACGAAATCAAGAACCCACAATGCAGAATTTCTTGAAATGAATGTTTTGTTTGTGGTTCATTATATTATTTAATACGTGAAATGAAATGGGATTTCGAGAGGGGGGACTACGACTCAGTACTGCGTCCTTTCAAGATCTAGATTTATTGCTCTAACCCCGAAGCTAGGCGCAGCAAACCCAGCATTCTCAATCTTTCCCATTTTCTGCCTTTATTTTAGTCTCCAAAAATGATTCATATATCTCAATGTCATCTATCATCTGATATCTTCTCTGACTCGAACTCTTCTCCCATTCAACATTCTTTCCAGTGCATCAGTATTCAGTTTCTACCCAACCAAATCCTCTTTCTCTTCCTGATCAGGTTCAGCATCATTTTTTCTTCACCCACTCCTTCATCACTTCTTACTTTACCTATTTATTTCACAAGTTCCATCCTTCTCCATATTCACATTTCAAATGCTTCTAGTCGCTTCTCTTCACTTCGTCGTAATGTCTATGTTTATGTCCCTTAGAAAGCAACATTCCACAAAAAGCACTTCACTAGTATCTTCCTTAGTTCTTTTTCCAGAAGTTCGCAGAAGATGCTCCTTTTCTATTAAAAGTGCCCTTTGCCATTTCTATCCTCCTTTTGACTTCCTGGCAGCAGCTCATGTTACTGCTTATAGTACACCCCCAATATTTAAAGCTGTCCACTTGCTCTACTGCCTCATTTAGAATTCGCAAGTTTATCTTCTGTATTTTTCTTTCTATGGCCATGCTCTTCGTCTTATTTGCATTTATCTTCATCACATACTGTTCACAGATGTCATTTAGCTTCAGTAGCATATCCTTTAGTATCATCTCCTTTTCTGCTAACAATGTCACATCATCAGTTATACAGTTTATTCTTCCTCCTCCTACTATTACTCCTCCCATGTTCTCAAAACAGTTCTTCACTAAATCCTCCAAGTAGATGCTGAACAGAGTAGGTGATAAAGGACATCCTTGACGTACTCCTCTCCCTATTTCACTTCCTTCTGACATTTCTTCTCCTATCCTGACTTTACTCGTTTCATATAAAGATTACTGAACAGTCTTCTCTCTTTCCAATCCACACAATTTTTCTTTAGAATCCCCATCAATTTATTCCAATCCAGTCTGTCAAAAGCCTTTTCTAGGTCCACAAATACTACATACACTTCTTAATTTTTCTCTAGGTGTCTTTCGCCTATTAATATGTATTACAAATTATTTATAAGGTAGAGTTTGTTAAAATATGTATATCCAGGGTGTCGCACGGCTCCATAAAGCTTTGAAATTTTAGTAAATACAATTATAATCAAAGTACGAATACATCAGAGTTTAACATTAGACAAGTTCTGATTAGGTCACCATGGCAACACTGAAACAAGACGTCACTGCAAAGCGGTACGTCGTTAAACAATACAAATTAACTGAGGAAATGACTTTACAGCTCTAAGTCCTGGCTAATGGCTGTGATCAGAACGGATAGAGGTGCCTTGTCGACAAAGCGACGGCGGGGCGGAGGGGGCGACATATTGATTCGGCGATATCGGTGATAGGTATGGAAAAAGGACAGACGCCTCACATACATTGCGGCGTGGCGAGGGATGGATAGATGGATGGCAGGAGGGTGTGGGCAGGAGATGTATGGTAGTGTGTCAGCTGTCAAGTGGTGAAGTGTTAAATCGTGTGTCAATAACGCAACAATCACACGCGTTGCCGCACCAATAGCATCCAACCAACTATACACTGCACACTGTGCAGCCACTGTGAGTATACTGCTTATCACAAGGGGTGACCAGAACTGGACGTGCCCGTCAAGACGACAGGGAAGAGGAAGGAGCTAGAACAAAGACAATAATATGAAAGGAGTTGGAGGACAGATTAAATTGACAGAGAAAGAAATTAAGAAAGAGAGGGAAAAATAAGAAGGGCATAGACGAAGAGGAAATGGAGTCAATGGGTAAATGAGAAGAAGAAAGGAGAGAATTAAGTAACAAAAAAGAAATGAAATGATAATGAAGAGAATAAGAAAATAACAAGCAGATGAAGACGATGGAGAAAAAATCTAGTTAGATCCGTTTGGGTATGGATAATATTATTTTATTATTATGAAGTATGTATGTATGTATGTATGTATGTATGTATGTATGTATGTATGTATGTATGTATGTATTCCTTTTTTGAGCAGCATGTTCCATTACAAATGGAAAGTAATACTACATGCCTAGGTTTACCTTCAAGTACATAATCCATTTACATTATATATTATTATGTTGCCATTCTAGATTAAATATGGACTAGTGTAGTTCATCTACTATGTGTAACTGCCAAGATAATATTGGTCCTTCTTAATCTAACTTATTTTCCTATTCCTAACCTATGAAGTACAAGAATCTATTTACATATTCTAGCATTAAAATATTTACAGTATTTACATATTTACTATCTCTTGATCAGCCTATTTTCAGATAAATTATACCCTCTAATATTGTAGCTTATTTACAGAATGTAAGTAACCTATTTTGACCCTTATCACTTAATTCTGACTTTTAACCTATCTTCCCAAATAACTTATCCTTATATACTAGCCAGCCTACTGTAGTTGTTCAAAGTCTATACTATTTGCAAACTTTATAAAATATTTTACATAACTTTTCACTAATTTTGTCTTGTCCACAGGCCACTTTCCACCACATTTATGTATAGACTGGATTAGTGTTCTTCTTTCCTTTCCTAATTTCGTACAGTCATAAATGATATGATCCACTGTCTGATCCCCATCCCCACAGACACATGTCGCACTATTCTTGATTTTAAATCGATGAAAATATGCGTTGAGTCTTCCATGTCCGGTCAACAGAGTCGTCAAGTTAGGAGTTACTTCTATCTTCAATTTCAGTCTATCTTGGACACTAGGGAAGAACGCCTTGGTTAGAGTACATGTATGTATGTATGTATGTATGTATGTATGTATGTATGTATGTATGTATGTATGTATGTATGTATGTATGTATGTATGTATGTATGTATGTATGTATGTATGTATGTATGTATGTACGTACGTACGTACGTACGTATGTATGTATGTATGTATGTATGTATGTATGTATGTATGTATGTATGTATGTATGTATGTATGTATGTATGTATGTATTTACACTGCAAGTAGGCAAGCATCAGGTGGCAGTGGTATACACAATATAAACAATACACAATAAAATTGCAATACACAATACAATTATACGATACACAAAACAATTATAGACAAAATACAATAAGAATACACAATACAATTTAACACAATAATTACAATTAATAATAAAACATAAAATACCTAATTTTACAATACAACCTACATATGTACAGGCCCTACATAAGTTTCAATAGTCTTTCACTTTACTCTCATCTCACTCACTGTAGTGGAACTATGACGCATTTCACTGACACTTTAGGACACATTTCACTGACACTCTGTAACACATTTCACTGACACTATAGAACACATTTCATTGACGCTATAAATTATCACTGATCGGAACTGTTCACTGCACTGTAAAACCATAACTTCACTGACTCACCTCGCTTCACTGATACAACAGTTCAAATAAGTCAAATAATTACACCCTTATGCATACTTATAAACAGAACTACATTTAAGCTAAACATTTCTAGTCTAAGGCCCTCTTACACGCTATTTTTAAATAATTTACAATTCAAACCAAGGAAGTAACTCGTCAGGCTAAATAAATACATGTCACCTTAAAAAATTAAATGTTAAATGTCATCTTAATTTTAATGTAGGTACACTTTATACACAACTTTTTAAGTTATTCTTGAATCTCCTTAAGGAAGGACAGCCCTCAAAGACCGCTGCAGGTAGGTCACTACAATCATTTATAGTTCTATTTAAAAATAAGAATGTACCTACATCCGTTTTCTGTTTCCTAGATTTGATTTTAAAATCATGGTCGTTCCTACCATAGTAGGCTACATTGGCTTTTCTAATAGAGCCGTTATGTCTACCCATGCTTTCTGACCTAGATGTGCTCTATACAATGATTTTGATAGTAGGAAAAATTTCTTGCTGGTTATATTATGATTAAAAGATGGGAGTTTCCATATATGACAATAAACAATGCATAATCTTAAAGGACAAATAAAAATAGATGATTAAAATGGCTACTACAAATCAACAGCGGTCACAATGTCTTCTTCTGCTAAATTTGAGAGTGTTAAAAGAGTTAAAAGGGAATTTCGACGTGAGTATGGTGTGCGTAATGTACCTAGTGGCAAAATAAAAAAAAAACCGGACCGACCCTTGTATCTGGTTTCAGAGCCTTTTTCACTCCAGAGCACGAAAGACTGGTAACTAAGACTTTCGTGGTTCGAATCCTGCCTGGGAAGGAAACTTAATTTTTGTTCCTTATTCAAATTTTTTCCCAATACTTTTCGATTGAAGCGATATTTTACTACTTAATTAACTTATCATTCCCAGAACATGAATTTTACCAGCAATCGAAAATACCGCATGGAAAATCATGAAGAAGTTAATATTACATTTGTGTTTCCATGGAGCCGAGAAATATTAATCGTGAAGCGAAACGAACCGCATGGAAAATCATGAAGAAGTTAATATTACATTTGTGTTTCCATGGAACCGAGAAATATTAATCATGAAGCGAAACGAACCGCATGGAAAATCATGAAGAAGTTAATATCATACCTATTTGTGTTTCAATGGAACCGAGGGACATTAATAATAGAGCGAAACGGACCGAATGGAAAACCATGAAAAAATTAATATTATATACCTTTTTGTGTTTCCATGGAACCGAGGAACATTAATAATGGAGGCGAAATGGACTGCATCGAAAATCATGAAGAAATTAATATTATAAATATTTGTGTTTCCATGGAACTGAGACACATTAAAAATGGAGCGAAATGGACTGCATGAAAAATCATGAAGAAATTAATACTGTATTATACCTAGGCTATATATGTTTCCATGGAATCAAGAAATATTAATAATGAAGCGAAACGGGCCGCATGGAAAATCATGAAGAAGTTAATATTACATTTGTGTTTCCATGGTTCCGAGGCATATAATAATAATATCTAATCTTCCTCAACTCAACTTGGTAAGGTTGCCAAAGACAAAGAATGTTAAACAATAATATTTAAAGTGTGATATTAAAAATATCTAACAAGAAATTGGTTTGCAATAAACTGAAATTATAGGAGATTATATTTTACAATTAATATAATGAAAATTTGCAGCAAAATAAAAAATACAAATTAAAAAATAAAATAGAATGAGAAAATTCAACTGTAATTTGAATTGAAGTAAAATATGCAGAGAACTCTTCAAAGCTATCACAGAAATGTCCTTTGTTGTTGGGACTTCAAATTTATGACAGAATACACAAATTGTTTTGTTATAGGAATGGAACGAAACGGACCTCATGGAAAATCGTGTTTCTGTGGTGCTATGAGTGACGTCAGATTTACAGAAAGACCTTTAATGTCAAAACTTTACAATTTCATTTTTCTCTCCTTGGAGGTCGAGTATGAATGTCTCTTATCAAAATACCAAAACCTAAAGTTGTCTATACAAATTATTCATAATGAAGTCGAATTTTCATGGTTTCTTCATTGCAAATGATTTAAATATTCGGTAAGGTACTTTTAGAACGAAACACAAATTCTACACTTAACTACAATTCTGCACAAATTCTTACGTAAAAACTTCAAATGTTGTACAGTTTTAACCTAATGCAACACATTAGTAATTAGAGCACCAAGCGTTGGAGAAGTGATGTGTGCTGAAATGCGATACGGATTTTCACTGCTAGATGCAATATAACGCACCTGGCATCACGGTAGGGGGAGGCAAACGCATCTCCAAATTACAAATACAATATTCTGCGCTTCACTCATGGCAGTGGTTGGTTTACGAGAACTATTCAAATTTCACAAGGACACAGCAGCAGCATATATTCCGGATTATTTGAAACTACGAGCACATTCCACACCAACACAATAGAGTACACAGAAATCCCCAACCGATTGATATAAGAGACACGGTAAAATAGCCCTAACTACCATCACAGGCACCCCCAGACCAACTCGAGTGCCTCTGTCATCAAAGCCCTCTCTCCACTGCAATCATTCTACCAAAGGTGTTGGGCGTGTCCATAGAAACGTCAGGGAAAAAAAGTGACAAACAAGAATCGCTTCTCATTTTTTTTTTTCGCTCTTATGCCGTTGCTTAGATACTAAGTAGTAATAAAATATATTACAGTGGTTATTATCAGTACTTCGAAGTAAAAAGTATACTGACGTTCAACAATATCTGATGTTGAATTTCCTGATCGTGTAGGTCAGTGATGTCAAAGCAAGCGCATTTTTCTGACCTTGACGTCGTGCGCGGGCATTAAGCGCTAGGTATGCTAGGAGGAATAAGTAGCCTGTTGGATTAAGAAAACAGTGGTGCACAAACTTCAAACGGAACGTGAAATTTTATGTCATTATTATTATATAGCTTCTTTCTGTTTGTTATTTTCTCTATTGTCTGTAAAACAGAAGTACTAACACTTATTTCTTAGCCTAATATTGCAGTTGTGTTTTAAACGTTAATAACATAATAAAGAGTAAAGAAGGTATATTCACACAAATTCCATAATAACTACAACTATACTGTACTAAGTGAATTAAACATAAAGAAAGTGTTATCCCAAAGAAAGACACTGAATATGACATGATAAGTTGAAATTGATATTGATGGTATCTTTACGCTTATAAAAGTAATAAAAACAATATTATAATACAAAGCAAAGTTGTCTACGTATATGTTTTAACTGTAACTAATATTACATAATAAAACTCTTATCGCATTATGCTTTTAGGTGATATTGGTGCGAAACTTTCTGTTATCAGAATATTAAATTATCTCGAAATCTGCTGAAGCTATAGAGCTAACTTTTACTAACATATAGGCACATATCTTTTGTTTGTGATGTAACAGTATTTGCTTTGTTAATTCATTTCCTTGCAAACAATTTTCATGCGCATATTTTCAAACATTTTAATACATTATCTTCACTAATACGTATTTACGATATATTAGATTTACGAAAACATTGTTTTAGTACCTGTAAGGCTACTAAACAAACATATCTGAAAATTTCACTTTTCTGTAAAAAAGTTAAAAAAATATTCCTTTTGAATACAAAAGCAAACTTCCGAAAAATGAACATTAAAATTAAAACTTACATTCTTATAATGCACTTATGCTTCTCAGACAAATCTAAAAATTAACATGGATACAGTTTTAATAAGTTCTCTTCCCTTTATCCATTGAATCAGTGCTGGCCATCCCTGTATATAGCTCGACAAACGGTATATACTACCTCTTTCGTCTGTCCCTTTCCTTTCCGCTGTAAAGCGCTCATGCTCTCCTGGGCTCTAAAGCACGCGCTTGCTTCTATGGGCATCAGTTGACATCACTGGTGTAGGTGAACTTTTTAACCATTGAAGAAGTCAGAACAATAATCTAACAAATTGATAAACTTTGAAGGAATTCCGCTAGTTCTCAATAGGACGAGTAAAAATGTGTTGGGTAAAATGTTTATATACATTAGGTATAAATTATTCTCAACAGTAATCTCACTAGAAGTTTTGATTTATCTAGAGAAGATCAAAACTCGAGTGGGATTTAATTGACTATTACACGATTAAAAAATATATATAAAGATTAGAAGTAACGAAGTACTCCAATAAAATAAAATATTAATGGACTTACGAAAATACAACTGTCTTCAAAAGTATTATTGTACCATCTCAACATTACGCTAGATGGCAGTTGTGTCTTAGAATTAGCTCTTTTCTTGTTATCAGTTGTGCCAACTATGGAATCTTCATTGAACTCTGTGGACGATAAATAAATGTAAATAAATTTATATCTTCTCACCATTCGTGAGCTGCCACAAGGGACAAAGAGTACTTAACCATAGAAATTTTTAAAAGTTCATGAAAAACCATTGATTTTGTTTTAACAATGAAATTCCTACAAGTACATAACTGCAAATATATATATATATATATATATATATATATATATATATATATATATATATTTAGATTAGTGAAAATATACCTATTTTTAGAAAGGTAAGTGTTACAAAAAATTAAAGAATGCTACTGAACTTAGTTTGATTTCGAATATAGGTGATTCTTCAGGAGAGCAATTGATCCTTTCAATGCAGCTAAGGTTACAATCGGAATAATAGATGTAGGTATTCCAAGCCTCTTAAACACATCTTTCAAGAAGAGAGTAGCGGTACCTCTTGCTCCAACCAGAAGTCCGATTACTTCAAGCTCTTTTAGTTGGTATTTTTTGAGGTAATATGGAATGGTAGGATTGTAGATATTCTTTTTTTCATTATCCACTTCTGCTGGCTGTTCCTCATTCGTTTCGAAACGCACAGTGGGATCAATTATGTATCCAGATCTTGTAGATTCCTTGAAAGCTATTATATCTATACGCCGTGTACTGCCAGTGACGGAGAGACCTTGTACTTCTTCAAAGTTGTTGTAATCGGCACCTTTAAGGGCAGTGGCTATAATTGATCGTACTTGGTGGTGTCTAGCGTTTCGCAGAGCTTCGCCGTGCGGACAGGATCCCAGGACGTGTGCAAGAGTTTCAACCTCGTTGTGGCAATGCCTACAACGGTTGTCCTGAGATCTTCCCGGCACAGCACGTACTGCAGCAACATTTCCAACCATTTTAATGCCATCGCGCCATTCGCTGTTGGAGAGTTCTTCGTGTTTACAAATCCATTTGTTGGCACCAGGATATTGTTTAAATAAAACTACGCCTTTCCCTTTCTGTGGATGACGACACCAAATATCAAATTCTCTGTTCCTCAGAAGGTTACGAATCTTTGTAACATTTAAGAAACGTTCATTCTTATGAAATAAAGCATGAAGATGGCGTTGTTGATTCAGTTTCAATTTTATTAAACAGTTGCATTCCACTTTAATTATCCGGATCCCAGTAATCAACGTCACTTGACAGATGATTTTCAATAAATCTTAGTATTAAACAATCTCTGATACGTGACTATCCATAATGTCATATAGCAGAAGCTATAACATAACCTAAATAATATATTATGCAAATCTAGTCTTTCAGGTAAGGCTCCCTGTAAAGCAGATTTGAATAATTTCAAGGGAAAAATTGTTCCGGGGCCGGGTATCGATCCCGGGACCTCTGGTTGAACGTACCAGCGCTCTACCACTGAGCTACCCGGGAACTCCACCCGACACCGTCTCAACTTTTCCCTTTATATCCACACAACTCGCGTGGGCTGACGAAACGCCAGAGACCCACATCGAGTGCACACAATCTCTGTGTGACTTGGAATTGTGGTTTTCTGTTAACGTACAACAGTGACGTATATATTATGCATAAGTTGAGACGGTGTCGAGTGGAGTTCCCGGGTAGCTCAGTTGGCAGAGCGCTGGTACGTTCAACCAGAGGTCCCGGGATCGATACCCGGCCCCGGAACAATTTTTCCCTTGAAATTATTCAAATTATTCTAAATAATATAAACAATTGTTAGAAAAGTTTTAATTAGGGATGATGAAATAAACAAGAAACGTTTTAATTAACGATGATGAAATAAAAAATAAACATGAATAATTTTAAAAGGAACAATTATTGAAAGTACAATTTTCAAATTTGAATGTTTTAGTGGTTGGTGGTTTAGTTGATGTTATATTGGACGTGTGCGTAAAAGAAGTGGAACTCGTTGATGTACATGGTGTATTCCTCAACTTATTCAGGATTTCCGAATGGTGCTCTTCATTTATTTGTAAATAGGGGTTCAGGGAAGATGCATAGCTATGACCAGTGATCTTCATTAATTCTTGTTCTTGAATGCCAATGCGAGTCATATTTGAAACTGCTGTGCATCGACTGGAGTGGTTTGTAATTTTATGTTTTTTGACGTCCAGACCAGTGCAGTTCGAAATGTTGGCAAACAAAGAAACAAATGCTAGGGTAGTGATAAAAATAAACAAATGCTGGAGAAGCGATAAAATTAAACAAATGCTAGGAACGCGATAAAATTGTGCGATAAGCAGCCATGATCGGTTGAAAGACGTCATTTCGTACCGTTTTATTGGTTAAAAGTAGTGTGACGTAGTAAAAGTGTAATAGTCATAATAAATTGACAATATCAGCGGTTTTCCATTAAAACTTAATATTTTCTTTACAATCAGCAGAGAGGGATGAAATTCTGAATTCTGTGATGCGGGTAAATTTGTCTTGCAGCCCCTGATACTTTGTAACAAGGAATTCCATTGTCGCGAGGTGGATACTGTAAAAAATGATGAATAACAAGATGTTCTATGAAGAGGTATACTTAGAATGCCACAGATAAGTGATCTGGTATTTACGTCGTAGTTAGAGTGTAGATAAAAGAAACGAGACGAAAGGTAATTTGGTGTTGAGGTGTGCAGAATTCGAAATTCAAAAAAGAAGACGTATAGTCTCATCTCACATTACCTAGTGGAAAAGCATGATGACTTTTGAATAATTTCGAGGGAAAAATTGTTCTGGGGCAGGGTATCGAACCCGGGAAATTTGGTTAAACGTACCAACACTCTACCAACTGAGCTAGTCGGGAACTCTACTAGACACCGAATCCATTTTTCCCCTCTATATCCACACACCTCAAAGTGGGTTGACAACCAACATTGAGTGCACACTAACTCTGTGTGACTTAAATTGTGGTTGAGGGAAATTATTCAAATCAACTAGTCAACAAGGTACCATATCTAGTATTTAACACGCGAAAGGAATAAACTACATAATTCGAAGTGATATTACAGTGTTTTTAGTAGGTTATTTTACGACGCTTTATCAAGATGAAGACGATAATGCCGATGAAATGAGTCCGGTGTCAGCACCGAAAGTTACCCAGCATTTGCTCAAATTGGGTTGAGGGAAAACCCTCAACTAGGCAACTTGCCCCGACCGGGAATCGAACCCGGGCCATCTGGTTTCACGGCTAGACGCGCTAACCGTTACTCCACAGGTGCGGACGAAATAGTGTTAAAAGTTGTATATATTTGTTGATAAAGCCATTTTCAGTTTTTGCACGGTTCAGAATACGCAAGCCCTGAATATAGCTACACAACAATCATGACGTTATAACTATACCTACTATAAAGACAATGTAGTATTAGTAGGCCGTGACTCCTAGCCTACAAAAATCTCAATCGCTTGTAATTTATTTGAATACTAGCCGTACCCGTGCGCTCCGCTGCACCTGTTAGAAATAAATATAAAGTAATTAGGCCTACATAATTAAAATAGGACGTTTGATCCAGGGAACAACTTTTACAACAGCGCAAGATGATCTGCTTCGCTCATTACCCATTTTTTTTTTTTTGCATTGCATTTATTGCATATATATTTTATGTATTTTAACACGATTCAATTGAGCATAGTTAAAATTTGAATTATAAAATAATGGATTGCTAAGCTAACGTACTATTACTGCATACTAAATCAATACACTCTCGTTGTTCGTTAATTCTCTGAGATTAAAATGAGTGTACATAAATATTGTTTTAAGAAATACAGGAAACGAATGTACAAAATAGCCTATCAAATTTTCTGTGCATAAGAAGCTATTTTAATCTTACCTGTCCTCGATTTACTCAGACGTTACTGTAATAACATTATAGCATTATGTACATCTAGAGAAACTACACTTTCCAATGGTGAAATAATAATTAATTATACAAATCGGTTAATTTAGCTTCTGATATTACTTCATACAAAAACATAAACATTCTTTGTAGACAATATTTAATAGCTTTCGATTGTTGATGTCCAAGGCCCCTGTTTCGATTGTTGTTGTCCAAGGCCCCTTATAGACGAAGTCATTTGTTCTTAATTCATTGCACCGTCTTAGATGACGTTATTTTAATTTTAAAACTCATTTATCTCATTAAATATCAGTCCTAGCAAAATTTTGTAAAGAATAAAACTTATCGGAAATCCTTTTTGAAGAAACTTTTGTTATGTAACATTTTTCACAAAAATCCATAATAAGCGAGATATTTCGATTTATTTAATTCAGGCGCTCTTATAACCCCCCTTTTAAATAAAGTATTTTGAATGCCATATAGCCTAAAATCTAAGTTACAGCGAACTTAATTTATATTCCAATTTTCATATAAATCGGTTGAGCCATTATCGCGTGAAAAGGTAACAAACATACAGACAGACATATAAACAAAAATCTCAAAAATGCGATTTTCGGTTTCAGGGTGGTTAATTATATATGTTAGGACCAATTATTTTTGCGAAAATCGAAAATTACCAGAAAAATTTTGGCTACAGATTTATTATTAGTATAGATTAATTGACATAGTATTTCCATGTAGTTGTGCAAAAATATTGTACTGAAGTAGCACGAAAGTATCTTTCACGCACTCGACTCCACGTACACTCTTAGAAAAAAGCTTTGTCGAAAGATACTCCTAACTCCCAGAAAGGAGGCAGTGCGCATGATCAAGGACGAGCGACCTGGTTCACAAGAGAAGAACTTGTTCAAGTAATAAAATTAGTTTTATTTCGCTGTATGTCTGATCATGTGCAGTAGTGGCAAAAAAACCGGACCGACCCTTGTAGCTGATTTCAGAGCCTTGTTCACTCCAAAGCACGATAGACTGGTAACTAAGACTTTCGTGGTTCAAATCCTGCCTGGGAAGGGAACTTTTTTTTGTTCCTTATTCAAATTTATTCCCAATACTTTTCGATTGCAGCGATATTTTACTACTTAATTAACTTATTATTCCCAGAACATGACTTTTACCAGCTTATTATGGCTTTAGAAATGGGCTACGTCAGCAGTCGAAACTACAACAATTTCAATAGATTACTCGCTATCTTGTGAATGCGGGCGTGGCATGCGCAGTGGCTCATTTCGGGGATTTCGATTATTCCGTCGGTCCGGTTTTTTTGCCACTGCTGTACACTGCCCCTTTTCCGAGACTTATAAAAAAGTTTTGTCGCACAGATATTTTCTAAGACTGTACATAAAGTCCCACGGTTATGCCACCGACACAGCCTATCCCATTTTCTTTTTTTAGTCTGAAGGTAAAATGTCACTGAACCATTACGTAAATACAAGATGTAATCAATTTCAGAACTGCACTTTCATTTATTATATTGCTTAACAAATACGCAAGGTTCACTGCATGTAGCACGTATGGGCGAATCCAGAAATGCAAATAGAGTGTTAGTTAGGAGGCCAGAGGGGAAAAGACCTTTGGGAAGGCAGAGACGTAGATGGGAAGATAATATTAAAATGGATTTGAGGGAGGTGGGATATGATGATAGAGACTGGATTAATCTTGCTCAGGATAGGGACCAATGGCGGGCTTATGTGAGGGCGGCAATGAACGTCCGGGTTCCTTAAAAGCCAGTAAGTAAGTAAGTTAAGTAAGTAAGTCACTGAAGATAATTGCTTCCATGCCTGTTGAGTTAGTCTATCAAACAGCATCAGATTGTCTTTAAGAACTGGGCTTCTATATGTGGTTTTTTGAAAACATGTCAAGGATATATTGCGATTTTCCTGAAATCTTTCCGTATACGCTTAATATTTTAGGAGAAAAATTCGCTCCGGAGCCGGGGATCGAACCCGGGTCCTTGGTTCTACGTACCATTGAGCTACGCCGAATTCAATCCACAGCACCGGATCGAACCTTCCTCCTTCGATGTTTTCCTTTGTGGCCTGACCCTAAGTTAGGCATACATGTTGACGTATATGTCCAATGTCAACTGCCATTATACTAGGAGCGCACTCAGCTGAGTGACTTGTTGGCCGGGAATCCGCAGTTATATGCACTGCTAGGTGAGAGAATATTATAGATATATATTTTTGTAAAATGGCAGTTGACATTGGATACACGTCAACATATATATATATATATATATATATATATATATATATATATGTGTGCCTAACTTGGGGTAACGGTAACGGTCAGCGCGTATGGCCGCGAAACCAGGTGGCCCGGGTTCGAATCCCAGTCGGGGCAAGTTACCTGGTTGAGGTTTTTTCCGGGGTTTTCCCTCAACCCAATACGAGTAAATGCTGGATAACTTTCGGTGCTGGACCCTGGACTCATTTCACCGGCATTATCACCTTCATATCATTCAGACGCTAAATAATCTAGATGTTGATACAGCGTCGTAAAATAACCAAAAAAAGAACTTGGGGTCAGGCCACAAAGGAAAACATCGGAGGAGGAAGGTTCGATCCGGTGCTATGGATTGAATTCGGCGTAGCTCAGTGGTCACAGCGCTAGGTACGTAGAACCAAGGGCCCGGCTCCGGAGCGAATTTTTCTCCTCAAATATTAAGTGTCAATATTACAGATAAATTCTGTAGGACAAATTAATATATCTGTAATATTCTCCGTATACGCCTCATAACTAGTGTTCTTCTCTGTCTTTCAAGTGGTGCATTCAGTATAGATTCCAGGCGTTTCCCCTAGTTCTAGAAAATTTCATCATTACCTATGTCCTGTATGTTGCCTACATTCAGGGCAGTCCGGGAATTTATTGATTGTCCCTTGTGTACCACTTTGAACTGAGAAAAAAATTATGTATTTGATGCATAAATACAGTATATAATTTTGGCGACGTTGGCACCCCTGGTTTATAGAGACACTCCTGCAGCGAAGCGGAGGGAATGCTACACTATGGTACACTAGGCTGCACTAGGCTACTGGCCCTCCCTCTCCAGGCGTTTAGAGCTAGTGCAATGCGGTGTCTACAGTAAATGCAATCATCATCATCGACACACACGAATGATTGGAACCCGTGACTGCGCAAGCAACGTCAAACCGGAAGTTCAGCTGTATTAATCGTCGTTAAGGGACACAACCGTGTTTATTAGACCCGCGTGCGATCGAGCGGAACCGTTGCCATAACACTCCACATCTCAAGCATTTACTATCGATTCGCAATTGTTATCGAGTCTACTCACCCAAAACACGTCAAGGCGGTTGTTGGGGCCCTGATCTTTCGGCGGAGGAGTAAGGCACCACTGAAACAAAATAATAACAGTGAGTATTAGAGTTCAGATCCGTACACGTGCACAAATACTTAAATAGTTACGTAAATCTTATACAAATTACTACATAAGAGTCCAGCGTTGTGGAGTAACGGTTAATATGTCTGACCGTGAAACGAGCGGGTCCCGGGATCAATTCCTTGTTGGGACAAGTTACCTGGTTGAGATTTTTCCGGGATTTTGCCTCAACACATCAAGAGAAAATATTTGGTAACTTCCGGCGCTGGATCCTGGATTCATTTTGCTTATATTTCAACTTCATTTCACGTTAGATAACATCGCAGCTGATAAAGTTTCGTAAAATAAACCAATTGGAAATAAGAAAATACATAAAAGAATACAATGCGTGCAGTTCTGCGTTGTGTAACTTTCTTCATTCTCCTGTATGTTCGTCCCTCTTAGCCCGAAATATTTTCCTAAGCACCTCATTCTCACACATCCTTAGCCTATGTTCCTCTCTCAAAGTAAGAGTCCAAGTTTTACAACCATACAGAACAATCGGTAATTTAACTGTTCTATAAATTCTAACTTTCAGCTTTTTTGAAAGCAGACTGAATGACAAAAGCTTCTCAACCGATTATTATTATTATTATTATTATTATTATTATTATCATTATTATTATTATTGTTATTATTATTATTATTACTACTACTACTACCTGTGATGTTGATACTGCGTCGTAAAATAACACACTAAAAGGAAATGTAGTAAAAATGTCATGCATGAAACTTAAATTTGTAATAGGTGATATATATTTAAAATATGCAATTTTTATATCAATAAATGAAAAACCATTCATCCAACTATGAGAGATTAGTGTGAGAATAAATGATATCATATCATATCATATATCATATCATATCATATCATATCATATCATATCATATCATATCATTAATACTTGTATACTAGAATGTACCGGTACTTTCCTGTTTGTGATTATGTATTCAATCTCTCCTTTTTAATTTATTATTATTATTATTATTATTATTATTATTATTATAAAGTTAATATTTGTATACCGATAGGCTATGTATTTTTCTGTATGTGATTTGATCCTGGTTGATTGAAAGAGAAGGCCTGATGGTCTTAACTCTGCCAGGGAAAATAAAACTATTATTATTATTATTATTATTATTATTATTATTATTATTATTATTATTATCATAATATCATATATGAGCCGTTCAGAGCAAAAGTGATGTAAGTCAAAATTGGGTAATGAGGTTTGAAGTAAAAATTCTGTAAAATACAGCGCAGAGTAGCAATTAATATTCAATTTATTTAAACTATTAGTAGTCAGTGAATAGCAAGAAGGACATATTAATTGCTACTTTGCTCTGTATTTTACAGAATTTTTACTTTAAACCTCATTACCCAATTTTGACTTACACCACTTTTGCTCTGAATGGCTCATATAACATATCATATATCATAACACAATTCGGATTCCTAGCTTTTTTTCGCGAAAAAAATTGCAAGCCGTCTGCCTATGTGCAGCGACTATTCTAAATTATTGGATGGATTTTGTTTGTGTCCAGTATCTAGGGGTCAATATATCAGGGAATGCTGCAATTGATAATATAATATAATATTATACATACTAGGTTCAAAAAGTTCCCGGAATTTGCTAGCATCATAGAAACAACGTACCTTAAACACTATTCTACAGCATTCCCTTCAAAATAGTTGCCTTCCGCAACAACACACTTTTGCCAACGCGTGTAGAGTTCCTGGAAGCAGGCCTGGAAGCCATTTTGTGAAACCCGTCTTAGTGCTCTCGTCGCGTTTGCGATAACCTCTTCAGCATTGAATCTCCGTCCTTTCAGATGACTTTTCAGACGGGGAAACAGAAAGTAATCAGGTGGTGAGAGATCAGGAGAGTATGGTGGGTGATCCAAAGCAGTTATGTTGTGCCTGGCAAGAAAATTCTTTACAATAATTGCGCGATGAGCAGGTGCATTGTCATGCATAAGGAACCAGTTGTTTTCTACACACTTTTCTGGACGTTTCCTTCTCACTGCGTCCCAGAGGCGACGGAGGGTTTCTACGTACAATTCTTTCGTTACAGTACGACCTTCTGGAATGAACTCATGGTGCATGAGACCCTGAGAGTCGAAGAAAACTTCCAACATAACTTTGCTTTAAGTGTGCTTAAATGCGACAGGCTCATGCCAGTAGATTTACTGGCATGTAAAAGAACTCCTGCGGGACAAAATTCCGGCACTTCCTGCGATGCTGATATAATCTCTGCAGTTGCGAGCGTCGTTAAATAAAACATAACATTTAAAATAACTTTGCCTTTGGAAGTGTCCCTAGGAAATTTTTGCTTCCGAGGAGATGTTTTCGATTTCCACTCAGATGACTGTCGTTTAGGGACTGGGTCGTACAAGTAGCACCAGTTTCATTTTGTTTAAGAAATCACCATTTTCATCAGCCATACTGATCATGTCCCCAGCAAAACACAGAACTTGATGTTTGTACTTTGCTCTGTGGACATAATTACAAAATGCGACGAACAAACGAAACACTATGATAAACAATTGCCTACAACTCAAAACCAATAATTGCCATTATCAACAAACTTTAAGGAAATGACATCATGAATGTTACCAACAAAACAAATGTATAATATCCCTTGTTATATATTAATACGAAAAATGGTAGTAAAATTCCGGGAACTTTTTGAACCTAGTAGTATATCAAGATCACAAAGAGGAGTAAACAAGAACAGATGGGTAGGAAGAGGAAAAGATTAGAAAAAGGATGGAAAAGAAGAGATCCTGAGAAAAATAAGAGAAAGGTTAAAGGGTAAAGAAAAGGGAGAAAAGGCATACAATATGGGGATAAAGAAGCGAAAAGAAAGAGAAGACCATGGGGATAATAAGAAATATTCCAAGAGAAAGAAATGAAGAACATAGGAAGGGAAATGAAATTATAAAGGAAAAGAATCCTATGAAGAATGATAACGGAAAGTAAAGTAAGATGAAGAAAAAATAGAAAATAGAATAAAAGATGATAAAGAGAGAAGAGATTAAGCAGAAAGGAAAGGAAAAGGAAAAAATAGATGGAAAAGCAGAGAAAAGGAAGAGAGTAAGTTGAGGAAAAAAGAAGTGATGAAGATGAGGAAGAGGAAATTAAAGTAAGATATATTAAAAATAAATAGAAGGGTAAAGAAGAAAATTGAGGACATGTGAGAAAATGAGTAAGGAAAAAAAGAAAAAGTGAAGGAAAGAAAGAAAAGAGAAGAAATCGGAAACTCACCCATATTCCAAACATAACCGACTTCATAAACATCTCCTGGATTTTAGTTTGTCTCACCGTAAGGCATACTTGGAGTACTGTAAACGATCCCGAATGACAGCCGGTATTTTTCATTGACCATGTTTATCTCGACGCGGTGCATAGTCCAGAAACGTGAGAACTCCGAATAAACAATCTCCTTCCGTTTCTGTCTACTGCAAGTATCATTCCAGGGATCGAACCCGAGGACCCATACGTACCTCATTTAAAGAAGCTCAAGGAATAAATATTGCTCAGGGGCAATGATGACAAAAATATTGCTTTTGTAGTACTTGTGTATCATCATCATCGTCCTTGCAGGTATTAGGCCTAGTGGCCTGTTACGGACTCCGTCCATCTTTTCAGGGGGCGTCCCAAAGATCGTCTTCCATGTGGTATATAGCGGAGAATTTGTCTTGGGAGTCTGGAACGGTCCATTCTATTGACATGGTTAAGCCATTTTTGTCTATAGTAGTTGAGATGTTCATAAATAGATGTAATTTTCAATTATTTTGTAATTAGTTCATTCCTTTTGTGGTCAAGCAAGCTGTAGCCGGCAGTCCTCCTTAGAAATCTCATTTCCGCAGTTGTTAGGCATTGAACATCTGAGTTTCGGACAGTCCAGGCCTCACTACCATACTTGAGGCAGGTCTTGCTAGAACTTTATATGCTTTTACCCTGGTATGTTTTTGGGTTTTCGTGGTTGTGAAAACCTGGTTGATGGTTCTTAAGGCTCCATTAAAATGTTGAATATTTTCATATATAACAGTAACAGGTAAATATGCCAAATTATAACCTAAATATTTAAATGAGTTTACCTGTTCTAACGTATGGGTTCCAATGCAAATTTTACTCCTAACTGGCTGTTTACCTTGGAACGCCATGATTTTTGTTTTGTTTGGGGAAATTTTCATATTGAAATTTTGTGCTATTATATTCAGGTGATGTATTGAGTATTGCAGCTCGTCTTCATTTGCAGCAAAAAGAACCTGATCGTCTGCATATAATAATGTAGGTATCTAAGAGTACAATTTCGGAAGAGAAGAGAATTAAATTGAAAATTATTCCAATTTTCTTGTTTGCCACAACAGATCTTTTCTCAGAATAGATCGTCCACACTTCACGCCTAATTAAAAGATTAACATTTTTCTTTTAACTATCGTTAATAACCACTAAAACTGCTCTGTAAATAAACATTTTTTACTTATGAGGGGATAATTCCAGTTTTGAGTATATTATGATCTTTGCCAGTTGATACCGCCAGAACTATTACTAGAATTTCTTTTTTCTCTTCTTAATAATATATCTTCTCCTTCCGTTTCCTGTGTCCTTTTTACATTTTTACAGGGTGTTAAAAATATCCAATATTTTAGGAGGTGATAGTATGCATCAAAACAAGAAAATAATCTCTAATAAACATAGGTCCTACAACACATACTTTCTGAGATCTGAACACGTGTTCATAAGAGGTGCTCAAAGTGACGTCCATTCATGGCAATGCATTCCTCTGCCCTACAATACAGTAGACTACCAGATAATCATATCGTAGTTGATAACCCTGGCATCGAATAATGATACGTCGCAAGGAATACTGAAAACAAAAGTCTGGTTGCAGATATGAGCGGGGTTCAGCAGAGATGGTGTTGTGAATTTTCGTAATCAGCATGTGTGGGCTGATGAAAATCCCATGCAGTTTAAGAAACAAGGCATCAGCACCGATTCTCAATCAACGTATGGGCAGGCGTTCTTGGTGATAGATTAAGAGGGTCATACGTGCTACCACAGAGATTAACTGGGGATCGTTATCAGGACTTTCTTACTAACGTATTACAACAAATTTCAAAGAGTGCGTGATTCCTTACGCTGAAGGGCAGAGGAATGCATTGCCATGAATGGACGTCACATTGAGCACCTCCTATGAACAAATGTTCAGATCTCACAAAGTATGTGTTGTAGGACCCATGTTTATTGGACATCATTTTCTTGTTTTAATGAATACTAGCACCTCCTGAAATATTGGATACTTTTTTAACACCCTGTATACTTCAACCCTTCTCCTCCTCTCCTCTTTCTTTCCACATTTATGTATCCTGAAAAAATAGCTAGACAAACGCATGTTACACCAATCGAGAAAAGTCCATGCCTATTCATTAAATTAGGATGCCTACATCTGGTTTTCGAAATCTTGTTTGGACTTGTATTTGTGTCTTCCTTTGTTCAAAGAACAGAATTTCCACCCTCTTGCATTAGCATTAAAAAGAGTCCCTCTTGTACAGTTTGAACTTGCTCACAGTTTATCCAAGTTGAGAACAAAAAACTAATTTCCGTTTGGAATGCTTGGAAATTGATTTTTTTTTTTCGGGACAAGAACACAGAATCTTGTCGATTTAATTTTATCCCCTGGAATACATGAACTTCGGCGTGCATATCCCTTCGTAGCTATATAAGGGAAGACTTATATTATGTAATCTATCAACACATAGGTAGGTAAATGTATCATCTAGATGCCAAAAAGGCGCATGGAGGATATGGAGGTAGTCGACATCACTTTTAGACTGCCTTTTACCCTCGAAAGGCATTCAATTTAATAGAAGACTGTGTGGGCCCCACGGCCGCTGCGCCCGAGATTTATTTATTTATTTACTTATTTACTTAGTTATTTATTTATTGACTTACTTATTTATTTATTTACTTACTTACTTACTTATTTATTTACTTAGTCACTTATTTATTTACTTAGTTACTTATATATGTATTTACTTAGTTACTTATTTATGTATTTACTTAGTTACTTATTTATTTATTTACTTAGTTACTTATTTATTTATTTATTTACTTAGTTACTTACTTATTTATTTACTTATTTATTTATTTACTTATTTATTTATTTACTTAGTTACTAATTTATTTATTTACTTAGTTATTTATTTATTTACTTACTTATTTACTTACTTATTTACTTATTTACTTATTTACTTACTTACTTATTTACTTACTTACTTATTTACTTACTTACTTATTTACTTACTTACTTATTTACTTATTTACTTATTTATTTATTTATTTATTTATTTATTTATTTATTTATTTATTTATTTATTTATTTATTTATTTATTTATTTATTTATTTATTTATTTATTTATTTATTTATTCTGGTGTAGTTAAGGCCATCAGGCCTTCTCTTCCACAACACCATTAATGGTCTAAATGAAATGAAGATGATAATGCTTGTGAAATGAGTCCGGGGTCCAGTATCCATAATTACCCAGCATTTGCTCATATTGGGTTGAGAGAAAACCCCGGAAAAAACCTCAACCAGATAACGTTCCCCGACTGGGATTCGGACCCGGACCACTTGGTTTCGCGGTCAGACGCGCTAACCGTTACTCCACAGGTGTGGACTTTTACTACATCTATGATATGGTTAGAAAAGAACTATGTGTCCAGAATTTTAAATTTACATCTATAAATAAAGAAATATATATTATGCAAATTTAAAATTTAAATTTTTTGTGACTGCCTTCGTGGTCTGTTGGTCAGCATGCTGGCTTCCAGTTCAGGAGGTCCCGGGTTCGATTCCCGGGCAGGCTCTCGGTGAATTTTTATTGAAGAGGAATTCCCTGGGTGTCTGTTAGCACAACCATAAAGCATGTAATAGATGCTATAGAGTTAAGAACAACGAAAAAAAATTGTGTGCACTAAATATGTTTTAATTTTTAATTTCGCAATTTGCTGTATTCATCAGAATTCCAACCTCCGTATTTTCTTGCATTCTTGACTTTTTACTTTTCATGACTTCACCACTACTTCTATTTCAGTTTTTAATTCCTATCCCCCTTACTTTTTCCTTACTCCCTGTTCATTTTTTTTTTTTTCATTTGTATTCTTTACTATTTCAGATTTATCAAGACTTACCAAACAGCGTACCACATCGAATATCTCTCCATTTATTTTCAATGTCTTTCACTAATCTCGTGTAGTGTCCGTTGATCCTTGCTGATTTCAAAAAGAATATTAACACTTTTCTCCTATACTTCACTTGATATTCTAAACCATTTTCGATACTAACATTTGAGTCTTCTAACAGTAACAAATATAAATGACACTCGGGAGGAAATTAAACGCGGAAAAATATGGCAAATGGCTGTTATTATTCGGTTGAGAAACTTTTGTCATCCAGTATGCTTAAAAAATCTGAGAGTTACAATTTATAAAACAGTTATATTACCGGTCGTTCTTTATGGTTGTGAAACTTGGACTCTCACTCTGAGAGAGGAACATAGGTTAAGGGTGTTTGAGAATAAGGTGCTTAGGAAAATATTTGGGGCTAAGAGGGATGAAGTTACAGGAGAATGGAGAAAGTTACACAACACAGAACTGGACTCATTGTATTCTTTACCTGACATAATTAGGAACATTAAATTCAGACGTTTGAAATGGGTAGGGCATATAGGACGTATGGGCGAATCCAGAAATGCATATAGAATGTTAGTTGGGAGGCCGGAGGGAAAAAGACCTTTGGGGAGGCCGAGACGTAGATGGGAAGATAATATTAAAATGGATTTGAGGGAGGTGGGATATGATGATAGAGAATGGATTAATCTTGCTCACGATAGGGACCAATGGCGGGCTTATGTGAGGGCGGCAATGAACCTCCGGGTTCCTTGAAAGCCAGTAAGTAAGTAACGCTTTCCTGTTGCTCACAATCTTCTCTTTATTCATCGATTTCGTCAATTTGACCAATGAATTGTGTTATACAAAGCGACTGTTCTATAGAAAAAAAAATTGATTAACTTTTAAGGTATCTTCCACTAAGAAGGAATTTTATTAATATTTCTATATTTTTGGACATTCCCAATACCTCTGGCCGATTACCTTACGGCTTATGGCTTGTTGTGTAGATCTAATTTGGTACATTCTTAAAAAGAATTCTAGTATACTTTCCTTTCATCTTTGAAGTAAACTTCTAAATTTGTTATTCATTGTGTTTTACTGATCTCGTGTTGCTTTTTATGCTTTTGTCTACGATTACTTAGGTTAGAATAATTTCAAGGAAAAATTTGTTCGGGGGCCGGGTATCGATCCCGGGACCTCCGGTTGAACGTACCAGCGCTCTACCAACTGAGCTACCCGGGAACTCCACCCGACACCGTCTCAATTTTTCCACTTATATCCACACGACTCGAGTTGGCTGACGAGACGCCAGAAACCCACATCGAGTGCACACAAACTCTGTGTGACTTGGAATTGTGGTTTTCTGTTAACTTACCTACAATAACGCATATATAATGCAAGTCTAGTTTTTCAGACTAAATCTCATTGTGAAGCACACTTGAACAATTGCTTCCTGGGTAGCTCAGTTGGTAGAGCGCTGGTACTTTCAACCAGAGGTCCGGGATCGATACGCGCCCCGAAACAATTTTTCCCTCGAAATTATTGAAGTCGGCTTCATAGAGAGCTCTACCTGAAAAACTAGACTTGGATATTACTTAGGTTAGGTTAGGCAACAGTGGCTAGGGGCGGGTTAGGGACGATTCTTTGCACGTGGGCCATACTGAGGCTTATGGAAATAAAGAATGAGAAAGCAACAGCAGTTGATGGAATTCCCATTGAATTAATGAAATGCTTGGGTGAAGACAAGAAGCAAATTCTATCATTATGAAACGAAGATCAGTTTCAGCATCATTCTTTCATCATCCACTCTTTCCAACACAGCTTCATTTCTTAAACTATCTGTACATTTCACACGCTCCATTCTTCTCCATATCCACATTTCAAATGCTTCTATTCGCTTCTCTTCACTTCGTCGTATGTCCATGTTTCTGTCCAATACAATGCCACACTCCATACAAATCACTTGACTAGTCTCTTCCTCAGTTGTTTTCGCAGAAGTCCGCAGAAGACGTTCCTTTATCTATAGAAAGCTTCCTTTGGCATTTCTATCTTCCTTTTTACATCCTGACGTCAGCTTATGTTACTGCTTGATCTCCAGAGTGTAGTAATGTTTTAAAGTAACTTGTATTACCCAATTTTATCCCCTTACTCAGCTTTACATTCCGTGTTTTTATTACTTCATTCATGGATACTTACTTACTTACTTACAAATGGCTTTTAAGGAACCCGAAGGTTCATTGCCGCCCTCACATAAGCCCGCCATCGGTCCCTATCCTGTGCAAGATTAATCCAGTCTCTATCATCATACCCCACATCTCTCAAATCCATTTTAATATTATCTTTCCACCTACGTCTCGGCCTCCACAAAGGTCTTTTTCCCTCCGGTCTCCCAACTAACACTTTATATGCATTTCTGGATTCGTCCATACGTGCTACATGCCCTGCCCATCTCAAACGTCTGGATTTTAAGTTCCCAATTATGTTAGGTGAAGAATACAATGCGTACAGTTCTGTGTTGTGTAACTTTCTCCATTCTCCTGTAACTTCATCCCGCTTAGCCCCAAATATTTTCCTAAGCACCTTATTCTCAAACACCCTTAACCTATGTTCCTCTCTCAGAGTGAGAGTCCAAGTTTCACAACCATACAGAAGAACCGGTAATATAACTGTTTTATAAATTCTAACTTTCAGATTTTTGGACAGCAGACTGGATGATAAGAGCTTCTCAACCGAATAATCATTCATGAATAGATTAAATAAAACTGGAGAAAGACTGAAACTTTGTGTAACTCTTTGGATAATATAAATTTAATTTTTACTTCACTTCAATTTTTATGTCAAATTGCTGTTCTTGTACAGGCTTTTATTGAATTTCATTAGGTGTCCAAGAGTTGCATACTGTCCATTTCTAAAAAAATGTTTTAACGTAGCCAAGAAATGCTAGGTGTGTTTCCTTGTTATATTATCTTTTTTATTTATCAGTTACTTTAACTCAAACTTATTCCACATGTATGACAATCCTGGTAAGAATCTGCTTTGCAAATCTAGTCTTTCAGGTGAAGCTTCCTGTAAAGCAGATTTGAATAATTTCAAGGGAAAAATTGTTCCGGGGACGGGTATCGATCCCGGGACCTCTGGACAGATGTATATATACGTCGCTGTGTACGTTAACAGAAAACCACAATTCCAAGTCACACAGAGTTTGTGTGCACTCGATGTGGGTCTCTGGCGATGCGTCAGCCCACGCGAGTTGTGTGGATATAAAGGGAAAGGTTGAGACGGTGTCGGGTGGAGTTCCCGGGTAGCTCAGTTGGGAGAGCGCTGGTACGTTCAACCAGAGGCCCCGGGATCGATACCCGGCCCCGGAACAATTTTTCCCTTGAAATTATTCAAGATTCTGCTTTGTTGTTCTGTTAAAATTACTACTGCTGTTTGATTTAACTTAAGTGTTAAAGTTTTTGAGCATGTTTTATTGATAATACTATTTACTTACTTACTTACTTGCTTTTAAGGAACACGGAGGTTCATTGCCGCCCTCACATAAGCCCGCCATCGGTCCCTATCCTATGCAAGATTAATCCAATCTCTATCATCATATCCCACCTCCCTCAAATCCATTTCAATATTATCTTCCCATCTACGTCTCATCCTTCACAAAGGTCTTTTTCCTTCCGGACTCACAACTAACACTCTATATACATTTCTGGATTCGCCCATACGTGTTACATGCCCTGCCCGTCTCAAACGTCTGGATTTAATGTTCCTAATTATGTCGGGTGAAGAATACAATGCGTGCAGTTCTGTGTTGTGTAGCTTTTTCCATTCTCCTGTATCTTCATCCCTCTTAGCCCCAAATATTTCCTTAAGCACCTTATTTTCAAACACCCTTAACCTACTTTCCTCTCTCAAAGTGAGAGTCCACGTTTCACAACCATACAGAATAACTGGTATTATAACTGGTTCATAAATTCTAACTTTCAGATTTTTGGACAGCAGACTAGATGATAAAAGCTTCTCAATCGAATAATAACAGGCATTTCCTATATTTGTTCTGTGTTTAATTTCCTCCCGAGTATCATTTATATTCGTTACTGTTGCTCCCAGGTATTTGAATTGTTTCACCTCTTCAAAGGATAAATTTCCAATTTTTATATTTCCATTTCGTACAATATTCTCGTCACGAGACATAATCATACACTTTGTCTTTTCAGGATTTACTTCCAAGCCTATCTCTTTTCCTGCTTCAAGTAAAATTTCCGTATTTACCATAATAATTTGCGGATTTTCTCCTAACATATTCACGTCATCCGTATAGATAAGCAGCTGATGTAACCCGTTCAATTCCAAACCCTCTCTGTTAACCTGGACTTTCCTAATGGCATATTCTGGAGCAAAGTTAAAAAGTAAAGGTGATTATGCATCTCCTTGGTTTAGCCCGCAGTGAATTGGAAACGCATCTGACAACAATTGACCTGTACGGACTCTGCTGTACGTTTCACTGAGACACATTTTAATTAATCGAAATAGTTTCTTGGGAATATCAAATTCAATAAAAATATCATATAAAACTTCTCTCTTAACCGAGTCATATGCCTTTTTGAAATCTATGAATAACTGATGCACTGTACCCTTATACTCCCATTTTTTCTTCATTATCTGTCGAATACAAAATATCTGATCAATAGTTGATGTATTACGCCTAAAACTATACTGATGATCCCCAATAATTTCATCTACATACGGAGTTAAACTTCCAAAAAAATATTGAACAAAATTTTGTGCAAAAGTAATATTCCTCGAAAGTTACTGCAGTTTGTCTTGTCCCCCTTCTTAAACATAGGTACGATTATGGCCTCCTTATATTGTTCTAGTACAATTTCCTTTTCCCAAATAGCAAGTACAAGCTTATAAATTTCGTTACATAATGCGCTTCCATCCTCTTGTATTAATTCTGCTGGAATTTGATCGATACCTGGAGACTTGTACTTTTTCAGATTTTCTATCGCAATTTCGACTTCAGAAAGTGTGGGTTCGGATATAAATGGCTCAGCAGTGTGTATTTAAATTTCGTCCCGATCATTTCTATTTGGCCTATGTATATTTAGTTGTTGCCCAAAATAGTTTTTCCATCTGTTCAGGATTGAATGAAAGTCTGCAAGCAAGTCACCATTCTCATCCTTCATCTCGTTTACCCTTGCCTGATATTCATTCTTAAATTCCTTTATGTCCTTATATAAATCTCTAATGTTTTTATTTTTTAACATTTGTTTATATCTCATTCAGTTTTTCCTTCAAGTAATCTCTCTTTTTATTTCTAAGTGTACGATTTGTTTCCCGTCCTTTATTGAAATAATTATCTGTATTCTATTGAAGCAAGTAAAGGGATAGATTTGGAAGTAAATCCTGAAAAGACAAAGTATATGATTATGTCTCGTGACGAGAATATTGTACGAAATGGAAATATAAAAATTGGAAATTTATCTTTTGTAGAGGTGGAAAAATTCAAATACCTGGGAGCAACAGTAACAAATATAAATTATACTCGGGAGGAAATTAAACACAGAATAAATATGGGAAATGCCTGTTATTATTCGCTTGAGAAGCTTTTATCATCTAGTCTGCTGTCAAAAAATCTGAAAGTTAGAATTTATAAAACAGTTATATTACCGGTTGTTCTTTATGGTTGTGAAACTTGGACTCTCACTTTGAGAGAGGAACATAAGTTAAGGGTGTTTGAGAATAAGGTGCTTAGAAAAATATTTGGGGCTAAGAGGGCTGAAGTTACAGGAGAATGGAGAAAGTTACACAACAACAGAACTGCACGCATTGTATCCTTCACCTGACATAATTAGGAACATTAAATCCAGACGTTTGAGATGGGCAGGGTATGTAGCACGTATGGGCTAATCCAGAAATATATGTAGAGTGTTAGTTGGGAGGCCGGAGGGAAAAAGACCTTTGGAGAAACCGAGACGTAGATGGGAAGATAATATTAAAATGTATTTGAGGGAGGTAAGATATGATGATAGAGAATGGATTAATCTTGCTCAGAATAGGGACCAATGGCGGGTTTATGTGAGGGCGGCAATGAACCTCCGGATTTCTTAAGAGCCAGTAAGTAAGTAAGTATTCGCCTCAACTGGATTCTGTAAGAATTTCAGTTTTGACTGTTTCCTCCCTTCATGCAACGATCTTCATCAAACCACGGATTCTTTTCTTAGTTTCATAATAACCTATGCTCTTCTCGGCTGCAATTTTGATATTATCTCGGATATTTAGCCACGCTATAATAATATTAACTTAATAAAGTAAATCGTAAATTTTGTGTATTTTCACAGGATGTAGGGTCACGAATTTAGATGAAATAATGACAAACAATTACGGAAAAAAATAATAGGTATAAATATAAACAACACATGTGCACCTTTAGATAAAGGCACAATAACAAAAAGCAATTAATCACGCGTATAATTTCGAAATTCGATGTTTCAATTTTATGATCCGCAGCCCTTCGCTCAACCACTCCATCTGCCGCCCCCTATGTTTCCAATATCGCGCAGTATTCACAGACAATAGTACCCATTGGAAGCATATTGTGCATGACTGAGTGAGTGATCCAATGATCTCTTGTTGTGTATCTGTCTGGTTGTGCAACTACCCCTGGCAAGCAGGCATCCCAACTAACACCATGTGCAAAGTGCATAGTATACTGGGGTGGCGGCAGCACGCCGAATTACACGGCTTATTGGCTCCTTCATGCACCGCACTGCATGTGGCTTCAACACGTTTCGATGCTGATACACTGTCTGTGACGTATATGTTATTACCGACACACATACACATTGTGTCTCCAGGGTTGGGTAAACCAAGCGCCGCAGGGCCTAATCAAGACTATTAAGACACCCCTTAGTTATAGCCATTGTTCGTATCTCAAGAAATCTCAATGCAGATTTCATATATACAGGGTGGTTGAATTTTGGAGATACCTTCAAAGACTGTAAATATATATACCAAATATGCCGTATGATTCATCAAATTCTATTAAACCTAAAGATTTTACTTCTCATGTAACTCAGAGTTTAAAAAATAGTCAATAATACATTCAGAAACCGAATTTCCAATAACTGAAACGTTGACATGCAGAATAGCACAAGTGCAATAGCACATGTTGCCAGATAATATTTATTACTTTTCCATATTGTAATGTGTAAACAAAAAGCTTTCTGATGATGTTAAATGTTATGTTTTATTTAACGACGCTCGCAACTGCAGAGGTTATATCAGCGTCGCCGGATGTGCCGGAATTTTGTCCCGCAGGAGTTCTTTTACATGCCAGTAAATCTACTGACATGAGCCTGTCACATTTAAGCACAATTAAATGCCCTCAACCTGGCCCGGGATCGAATCCGCAACCTTGGGCATAGAAGGCCATTTCTGATGATATAAGAAATATATTTCTCTGTCTGTCCATGTTCAAATATCTTGGAGCAACAGTAACAAATATAAATGATACTCGGGAGGAAATTAAACGCAGTATAAATATGGGAAATGCCTGTTATTATTCATTTGAGAAGCTTTTGTCATCTAGTCTGCTGTAAAAATTCTGAAAGTTAGAATTTATAAAGCAGTTATATTACCGGTTGTTCTGTATGGCTGTGAAACTTGGACTCTCACTTTGAGAGAGGAACAGAGATTAAGGGTGTTTGAGAATAAGGTGCTTAGGAAAATATTTGGGGCTAAGAGGGATGAAGTTACGGTAGAATGGAGAAAGTTACACGACGCAGAGCTGCACGCATTGTATCCTTCACCTGACATAATTAGGAACAATAAATCCAGACGTTTGAGATGGGCAGGACATGTAGAACGTATGGGCGAATCCAGAAATGCATATAGAGTGTTAGTTGGGAGGCCGGAGGGAAAAAGACGTTTGGGGAGGCCGAGACGTATGTGGGAAGATAATATTAAAATGGATTTGAGGGAGGTGGGATATGATGGTACAGACTGGATTAATCTTGCTCAGGATAGGGAACAATGGCGGGCTTATGTGAGGGCGGCAATGAACCTCCGGGTTCCTTAAAAGCAAGTAAGTAAGTAAGTAAGTATGTCCATGTACAGCGATTTATACTAAATCATTGGACGATTAGATTGATAGTCAATATTACCAAATCATGAAACTAATTTTAGTAAGAGTCTGTCTATATACAGGGTGTTCGACTTAAGTTATTCACTTTTGCTTAGGCAGCCCAAAATAATAGTCGAGATATGTGGGAGGTATTTAATGATTTCGTAGGCGGAATCAAGCGTAGATATAACGCTCTCTGGCATCATCATATGAATGTTACCAATTTTAGTCTGCATATGATAATTTTATGTTAAACACGTGCTATCATTATGTTATGTTACTTATTTATTTTCATTCTCCTTACCAAAGTTTATTCCCGTCTTGGATAATGTTTTATCGATTCATTTAATCTTCTTAAAGTTCCTGTAACATCGTTTTATTAATATTGAAGTTCTATCCAATTATTCAAATTAATTTATTTGTTTTGTTTCATTCGGAATAAGCAACGTATCTTTAAAGAACAGACAGCGCAGATTTTAAAACGATTTTCAAATTTATTTTAATATATTTTGAATAAGTCACTTCTAATGACACTACCAAAACCTGGGTAGATCAAGAAAAAAGTTGGATTCAGACTGAAAGACCATATGGTCTAAGACATACGATATCGATAACAAATAGCATAGAGTGGACAATATCGACGTAGTTTGCTTGATGGAACATCTTATATTTAATTATTCTTTCGCTATCTTTCACTTTTGCTTTTACGAGCTTCAGATATTCAAAAAGTGTTAAAAGATCCACTTTCTCAGATGTGCGGTACCATAATCTTATCGATTTATAGTTGGAAGCTCTCTGAACATCATAGTCATAGCTAAAGCGACGTTAAACTTATGCTACACTTTCAAATTTCACAAACAATACACATTTCGCTAGTTTCTTTGCTGTAAAGGACGTTTTGATTATTTAGTCGTTACTAAGTAACAATTCGATTTCCTTTGTTTATAAAGACAATGATACGAAACTTCCGTGTTTTAACGTTATATTGGAACTAAAGTAATTTCTTTATTTAACGTTATATTGGGACTGAAGTAACTTTTGCATTTGACGTTATATTGGAACTAAAGTAACTTTTGTATTTAACGTTAGAGTGGAACTAAAGTAACTTTTGCATTTGACGTTATATTGGAACTAAAGTAACTTTTGCAATTTGGCGTTATATTGGAACTAAAATAACTTTTCTATTTAATGTTATATTGGGACTAAAATAACTTTTGCATTTGACGTTATATTGGAAATAAAGTAACTTTTGTATTTAACGTTATATTGGAACTAAAGTAACGTTTTCATTTGACGTTATATTGAAACTAAAGTAACTTTTGTATTTAACGTTGTATTAGGACTAAAATAACGTTTGCATTTGAGTTATACTGGAAGTGAAATAACTTTTGTATTTAACGTTATATTAGAACTAAAGTAGCTTTAGTATTTAATGTTATATTGGAAATAGAGTAACTTTTGCATTTGGCGATATATTGGAACTAAAATAACTTTTCTATTTAATGTTATATTGGGACTAAAATAATTTTTGTATTTAACGTTATATTGGGACTAAAGTAACTTTTGCATTTGACGTTATATTGGAACTAAAGTAACTTTTGTATTTGACGTTATAGTGGAACTAAAGTAACTTTTGCATTTGACGTTATATTGGAACTAAAGTAACTTTTGCATTTGGCGTTATATTGGAACTAAAATAACTTTTCTATTTAATGTTATATTGGGACTAAAGTAACGTTTTCATTTGACGTTATATTGAAACTAAAGTAACTTTTGTATTTAACGTTGTATTAGGACTAAAATAACGTTTTTATTTGGCGTTATATTGGAACTAAAATAACTTTTCTATTTAATGTTATATTGGGACTAAAATAACTTTTGCATTTGACGTTATATTGGAAATAAAGTAACTTTTGTATTTAACGTTATATTGGAACTAAAGTAACGTTTTCATTTGACGTTACATTGAAACTAAAGTAACTTTTGTATTTAACGTTGTATTAGGACTAAAATAACGTTTGCATTTGGCGTTATATTGGAACTAAAATAACTTTTGCATTTGACGTTATATTGGAAATAAAGTAACTTTTGTATTTAACGTTATATTGGAACTAAAGTAACGTTTTCATTTGACGTTATATTGAAACTAAAGTAACTTTTGTATTTAACGTTGTATTAGGACTAAAATGACGTTTGCATTTGAAGTTATACTGGAAGTGAAATAACTTTTGTATTTAACGTTATATTAGAACTAAAGTAGCTTCAGTATTTAATGTTATATTGGAAATAGAGTAACTTTTGCATTTGACGTTACATTGAAACTAAAGTAACTTTTGTATTTAACGTTATATTGGGACTAAAGTAATTTTTGCATCTGACGTTATATTGGAATTAAAGTAACTTTTCTATTTAACGTTATATTGGTACTAAAGTAACTTTTTCATTTGACGTTATTGGAACTGAAGTAGCTTTAGTATTTAACGTTATATTGGAACTAAAATAACTTTTGTATTCAACGTTATATTGGAACTAAAGTAACTTTTATATTTAACGTTATATTGGAACTGAAGTATCTTTTGTAATTAATGTTATATTGGAACTAAAGTAACTTTTACATTACTCTTGAAATAATTTTATAGTGATTTCTATTTTACGTCTTTGGAAACGGATAAGACTGTATATGTTTTACAAAACCTTATTCAAACGTACTCCTTTTTTTAACCTGAACAACAAATTTTCTCTGTGGAATTCGAACACAGTTCTCAGGCGTGAAAATTTGACACTAAGCAGCTGACGGTACGTCTCTACCATAAACATATTATCTGAAGTTAGTATGATAACCGATATTCTCTCCAGATGAAGCCAGGTAAAGTTAATCTTCCCGTCTGTCAGAAATATTTCTGTCAGAGTTATAAACTGTTCTGATAAATGTCAGAAACGATGCTGGAAGAAGCACCTCGACTTTAGTAATTGTATGGCTCGTGAACGTACAGAATATTACTTTTTTGGTGTGAAGGGGCTGGAGGCAGACAAAAGATGAACTATGCCATCACATCTGGACATCTGAGCTCCATTCCCAAATGCACCTTGTCTGCATTCCCTCACCTTCTTCAGCACAAATGAAGTTCCGTCCGTAGCTTACATCCATAAGCATTTCTCACTAAAAGACAGACCTCCAGGATTATAATATTCAGTGTGATTATGAAAGAAATGCAAGTGAAATATGAGGGTAATAAGTAATTACGTTCAATTCTAAAATGCAAAACTTATACATTATCATTAGTTGTCCATTCTTACTAAAATGCTTGAGCTAAATTCCGCCAGAGAAGGTGAATTAAAAATAATTATCTTGAAGTCTTTCGTGACAGAAGATCGGGATCTGAAATTGAAGAGTGCAAGATTCAAATTTTTAATAGAAAAACTACTGGAACGGATTTTATCTGAGTATACTGATTTTATTATACCTTAGTGGAGCCAACGGGGTAGTTCAATCGGCAGGCACGTTTTCCTATTGATTCTGAGTTGCGCTTGGGTTTTTGTTCGATTCCCATTTGGACTGATTATCTGGTTAGGTATTGAATAATTTTGAGGGAAAAATTGTTCCGGGGCCGGGTATCGAACCCGGGAACTTTGGTTAAACTTACCAACGTCTACCAACTGAGCTACCCGGGAACTCTATCAAACACCGATCCAACTTTTCCCTCTATATCCACAGATCTCAAAGTGGGCTGACAACCGTTAAGCAACCAACATTGAGTAAACACTATTTCTGTGTGACTTAACTTGTGGTTTTCTGTTAACGAACAGTGACGTGTATTATGCAAACCAAGCTTTCAGGTATGGCGAGTCCTTGGCATCAACTCCTTTGATTAGGTTACCCCCCTTTGATTTGATTACCTGGTTGGGTTTTTCTGAGGTTTTCCCCAAACCAAAAGGCAAATGCCGGGTAATCTTTTGGCGAATCCTCGGACCTCACCTCATCTCACTACATCTCGCCAAAATATTGTAAAAAATTGCACAAAATTGTAAAAATTGTAGAAAATTACTAAATTGTAAAACTATAAAAATTTGTAAAAATTGTAATTGTAATATTGTAAAATTTTGACTTGTTCCAAATCTTAAAGCTTCATTGCTCATGTAAGATCTATGGAAGAAAATAAATGAATGAATGAAATGAATGAACCTCCCTGTAAAGTTTATTTGAATAATTTTGAGGGAAAATTGTTCCGGGGCCGGGTATCGAACCTTTGGTTAAACGTACCAACGCTCTACCAACTGAGCTACCCGGAAACTCTACCAGACACCGACCCAACTTTTCCCTCTACATCCACAGACCTCAAAGTGGGCTGATAACCGTCAAGCAACCAACATTGAGTGCACACTAACTCTGTGTGACTTAAATTGTGGTTTTCTGTTAACGAACAGTGATGTGTATTATGCAAATTAAGCTTTCAGGTATACCTCCCTGTAAAGTTGATTTGAATAATTTTGAGGGAAAATTTGTTCCGGGGCCGGGTATCGAACCCGAGACCTTTGATTAAACATACCAACACTCTTCCAGACACCGACCCAACTTTTCCCTCTATATCCACAGACCTCAAAGTGGGCTGACAACCGTCAAGCAACCAACATTGAGTGCACACTAACTCTGTGTGACTTAAATTGTGGTTTTCTGTTAACGAACAGTGACGTGTAGGCTATTATGCAAATCAAGCTTTCAGGTATACCTCCCTGTGAAGTTGATTTGAATAATTTTGAGGGAAAAATTGTTCCGGGGTCGGGTATCGAAGCCGGGACCTTTGGTTAGGTATTTTTTCCAAGTTTTCCCGAGCCATAAGGCGAATGTCAGGTAATCTATAGCGAATCCTTCGACTCATCTCACCAAATACCATCTAGCTATCACAAATTCCATCGGCATTAAGTAACCTAGTAGTTGATACAGCGTTGTTATATAAACAATTAAAAATTATGTTTTTATGATTATATTTTTTTAAAGGTACTTCGGGGGCACGGAGGTAGAGCTCCATACTTTAATGAATAGAAAGAGGTGGGGTATTCGGCACCAAGCTCCGACCGTCTTTTACTCCCGGGAGTCCACACCTGTGGAGTAACGGTCAGCGCGTCTGGCCGCGAAACCAGGTGGCCCGGGTTCGAATCCCGGTCGGGGCAAGTTACCTGGTTGAGGTTTTTTTCCGGGGTTTTCCCTCAGTCCAATACGAGCAAATGCTGGGTAACTTTCGGTGCTGGACCCCGGATTCATTTCACCGGCATTATCACCTTCATTTCATTCAGACGCTAAATAACCTAGATGTTGATACAGCGTCGTAAAATAACCCCAAAAAAATACTCCCGGGAAAGATACGGTGCTCAATTTCACAAAAGGCTGAGTGAATATTGAACAGTCCTGGAAATTTTGGCAACGAGAAAAATCTCGTCAGCATCTCGGATTGAAACCGGGACCTCTCAGTTCTTAGCTACTAGCTCTGCCAATTCAGCTAGCCGGCACCCGGTGGATTGTATTGTACGAGAAATAAATAGAAAGAACGTAGGCTATTCTAGGGCATCTTGAAACTAGAAACGATATAAATAACTGCATGTTACAAATTTTGTTTTACGTTGTTATGACAATCTTCCTCGTGTGGACCTTGGAACACGGAAATTCCAAGTAAATAAAATCATAAAATGTATGCTGTATTTTACTTTTCTGAAAGTCTATCAACAATATTATTTAAATTGTCTCTCTGGTCTGGTGGTCAATATGGTGACAACTAGACCCGGAGGTCTCAGATTCGATTCCCGCTATCGGTTCTCGGAATTCTCCTTGAAGAAGAAAAGTCCCATAGTGTCTACAGTATGAAAACTATATGAATGCAAGTGCCATTACGAGTATACTGGATTATTAACTGAAATTTAATACAATAAGCTTTGTTGACAAGTTAACGCCATTTGTGAGCATTGGAGTGTTAATACTGAATTAAAAAAATGCTATTTAATTTTGTGTTCTTTCTGCCATGGCCCCATGAAACTCGATATAACAGAATACAACAGAAATAAAACAATTCACCGTAGAAGAACAAAATATTGTAACATTAAATAAAACAAAAGAGATTAAATTTTAGAATTCTGTTGACTTAGCAACTCTGACTCCATAAAGACAATAGAATAGTAGTTAATGTAGTTCAATACACAGAGTGAATAAAAAGTATGGAAATGGTTGTAACTTTCTTATTTCTAATTTTATGAAGAAACTATTTATACAAAAGTTGTAGGGTATCAAAGAAGGGACATTTTTAACATGTTTTCAAATACTATGCTTTTCATTTATAAAGGACGTGCCAATGAGACTGTTTGTTTAATGGCACCATATACTTCTTTCTCCATTTTTGGATTCTTCAGGTCTCAGTACGCAAAAAATCAAATTTTGTTTTGCCAATTATAAACTACCGTTTTGTAAAATCACCTCTTTTGATGGCAATGTATATGCACTGAAGAAAGGGAAATTTTAATACTTCTGTACATCAATTTGAGGAGGCTTTGGATGAAACAATTGCAGACAAACGCTAATAGAAACAACTGTTAAATTTCAAAACCTTATGAACGTATGTTTTTCTGTGTGTCGGATACAACAATTTAACACTGCTATAAAAAACCGATGCATAACACCAATGAAGAATCAGTGGGCCATGCTTAGAAATTATCAGACTTTGACAATTTATAAAACAAGGAAACATAGGTTACTAAGTCAAAAGCTGATGTTCTCTTGTTTTACAAATTTTTAAAGCCTGCTAATTTCTAAACACTGCCCAATGATTAAGTTGTTATTTTTTACTTGGTTATTTAACAACGCTATATGAACTATTGGGTTATTTAGCGTCAATGGAATTGATGATACTGAGATGGCATTAGGCGAGGTGAGGCCGAGGATTCGTCATAGAATACTTGATATTTGCCTTAGGATTGGAAAAACTTCGGAAAAATCCAAGCAAGTAATTGACCCAAGCGGGATTCGATCCCACGATCAGCAGGCAAACGCGCTACCGTCTGAGCTACGCCGGTGGCCGATTCATTACTTTTTTATTAGTTATTTTACGACATTTAATCAACTACTGTGGTTTTCTAGCGTCTGAATGAGATGAAGGTGATAATGCCGGCGAAATGAAATCAGGATCTAGCGACGAAAGTTACCCAGCATTTGCTCTTAATAGGTTGAGGGAAAACCCCGGAAAACCCTCAACCAAGCAACTTGTCCCAACCAGGATTTGAATCCGGGCCCATTTGTTTACAGTCAGGCAGGTTAACCCTTACTCGACAGCAGTGGATATTAAGTCATTTCTTCATTGTTTTTATACATACATTTTTTTTCAACATCTTAAATCCCTATGTTTAATACCCAGAAAAACACGGTATATGGTAAATTGTAATTACAATAGTGTAAGCTATACCTACTTTCATATTTTTCATTTTTATAATCCATCAAAACGTAGTTCATTTCTCAGTTTAAACATTTTAACGATAAAAATATTCTTACATCAAAAGGAAAACAATCTTAATAGCACAAATATTATTTACATCGAGACACATCGAGAATTTAGACTCCCAGCAAGGCTGCGATTGTTAAATCTTAACCTTCAACTATTTCTTAATCTGCCATGTGTCTTGTTTTGTTTTAATATAAGTTAAAACAGAACATCTACACCGATGCAAAATGTTTCATCGTGCTAATTTCTTCCTGAACTAAATTTATTGCCAACACAGGACGTGGTTCAGTTTACTGCATCCTCTTTAAAGAGGTGTCCGTGTCCGTAGTGTGTGTCTGTTGGCTGACATATGCGTTGGCATTGCGTGAGCAGGGGTGACCAACGCGCGTGTACGAATTCATACTACGAAACGAGACGTTATGTGTTGTCAGTTGATGGAAGTGTCAACTGACAAAAATAAAAGAACTGACACAAAATACGGGCTACTTCCTGCCAAAAAAATATTTATGTACCGGTATGTTTATTAACACTTAAAATTTAATGAAACTTCAAAATAGTTTGAATTAATAAAGTAAGGTATTACAATTTAGCACGTTTGGCCATGAAACGAAATCCTGGTTGGGACAAGGTATATCGTTAGGGTATTTTTCCGCGGTTTTTCCTCAACCAATTGAAGCAGAATTGCTGGGTTACTTACGGCGTTGGACCTCGGACTCATTTCGCCATCATTAATTCACATATAATCATAATACATACAATAGCCCGAGTTATGTTCACGGTGCGGCGTGCTGTACTTGTACAAGAGCGCTGCCGTTCGGCTATCCAACCATTCACACAATAGGGAAGCAGTTCAAGCCTTCGTGTCCCTACTCAAGAAGAGAAGAGAAGAGAAGAGAAGAGAAGAGAAGAGAAGAGAAGAGAAGAGAAGAGAAGAGAAGAGAAGAGAAGAGAAGAGAAGAGAAGAGAAGAGAAGAGAAGAGAAGAGAAGAGAAGAGAAGAGAAGAGAAGAGAAGAGAATCACTTCATTTAGATATGTATTTAGACGCCAAGTGCCCACTATTAAAAACAATTTAGAAGAATAACTAAAGAAAAACTTGATAAGGAGGACTAAGAAATTAATAATAATAATAATAATAATAATAATAATAATAATAATAATAATAATAATAAAGTAAATTCTAATTAAAATCGAGAGGAATAAAAATGAAAATGAACAAAGAAAATCAAGACGAAGATAATATTAATGTGAGGGAAAGAAGTGTACCAATAGATATTGAAAAAAAAAACAAGGAATTGAAAATAAGAGACTGGAGAATAATAAAAAATGCAGAGAGAACATTAAGAAGGAAAGTTTTAAAACAAAAAATAGAGCAAGGAATTTGGTACAAAATGTATATGGATAAGAAGGAAAAAAGAAGTAACAGAAAAATTAAAAGATCAAGAGAAGTGAAAGAATCAAGACAACAATGGGGTATCTGTGAAAATTAAAAAGAGGAAAAGACGATGAGAAATGGGGTGAAGGAAAAGAATGGAATCTATGAAAACCAAGGATAAGAAGAAGAGGAAAACCGAAGTTGGGAAGTAGAATAAGAAAAGGCAGGTACAAATAGAAATGGTACAGAAAAAAGAGAAGAACACAACGATACGACAATAAAGAAACATGTAACAATTACAATAATAAATAAAGAAGTTATATGAGTAATAACTTCCTGAGTCCAGGGACATTTGTTGTTTTATTTTTAAAGTTCAATATAATTCTACACTCCAAAAAAATCCACCGGAATGGGGAAAAATGTTGAAAAAATTCTGCAGGTTACAGTTAGGACACAAATGCAGGTATATTATACTATACATTGGATCACTGCACATACATTCTAGATCATAATCTTTTTACCCTTAAAATATAACGTTTACTATGTACTAACTTTGAAAACATGTCCTACGGTGCCTTGGCGTTGAGTTGTTGGTCGCCATTTCTATTTACAAATAGTTAAAACACGCATTGCAATGACTGAATCGATCTTCTTGTACTTCCTGTAAGTCCCATGAAACGTTTGAATCTTGGTATAGTGAAGCCAAAGCTCTTATCTCCACCATAGGCAGAAATTTAGTGCAGCTTTCTGGGAACCCTCGAAGCAGTCAATATCTACGTCAGCGCATTGGTATCGCCATTCAGCGCGGCAATGCAACAAATATTCTTGCATCCTTCCCTGAGTCCACTTATTTCGATGAAATTTTCTTTCATTAATTAATCAATTTATATTCTCATTCAAATGCACCTTAATCTATTTTAAGATACTTATTTCCTATTTATATCAATACACCATATTGCATTTTATTATTCTTTGATTCTGTATATAGCATTTATGTTCATGCCCATGATATTTAATATTTCTTGTAACTTGTTAAATCAGCAATTTAATGTCAAATTATATTTAATAGGAAAACTACAAGTTTTCGATTTCGTTATGAATAAATTTAGATGTCAGGAGCTTAACAAGCACAGAAAAGAAGTGATCCATAATGATTCTTCTTCTTCTTCTTCTTCTTCTTCTCCTTCTCCGTGACTTTACAGCCCTTGAAGGGCTAGAGCCTGCTTCACTATCGAAGCCCATTCTCCTCTATCATGCATCTTCCTCCTTACTAATAGACGGTAATTATACACAGTATTTAAAGGGTGTAAATGATATGTTGTTATTGAAGTGTTGTATCAGTGAAGAATTATGTTGTGTTAGTGAAGTGTGTTGTATCAGTGAAGAAGTATGTCGTGTCAGTGAAGTGTGCTGTGTAAGTGAAACGTGTTCCTGTCAGTGAAGCTTTATAGTTTATAGTGGCAGTGCAAAGAATTTGAACAGTGAAATGTTTTTGAAGTGTTAGTGAAATCAGGATAGAATCAGTGAAATGTGTCGTAGTTCCAGTGCAGTGAGTGAGTTGACAGCGAAATGAGTGTAATGTTCAAAAAGGTACTTGTGCAGATATGAACATATACTCGTGGGTTTTAGTCCGGGCTTAGTTTTAAGATACAAATTAGAATATTTCAAATGTTATTTTAAGTGATCGTTTCATTTAATTTAGTATATTCCCTGTTGTTGTTGTTATTATTATTATTATTATTATTATTATTATTATTATTATTATTATTATTATTAATTAACAAGTTTATTATTGTCATTATTGAGTGTAATTAGTTGCCACTGCCACCGGGTATATACCCATTGCAGTGTGAATAAATATATACGTACACATACAGGGTACATACATTCTTTCTCTTATCCCCAACACTTTCATATCCTCCTCGATATTCTCTATCCATTTCTTCCTTGGTCTTCCCACACATCTTCCCCCTCCCGGTTTTTTCTTTCCATATCCTTTGTAATAGAGATCCTTCCTTTTTAATAGAGATCCTTCCGTGCCCTGCCCATCTAAGTCTTGCACTCTTGATAGTTCTCACAATTTGGAGATCAATATAGAGTTCTTAGAGTTCTTTATTGGTTCTAATTCTTCATTTCTCATTTTCATACTTAGGTCCATATATATTCTTCGTAATATCTTCCTTTCCCACGCTGCAATAACGATTCTACCTAGTGGAAAATTTGAAACTAAATGAATGTATGAAGTATAGTCCACTATACTCCAGGACCCAGGAGCATAAGCGAAATAGGAGAGTATGAGGAAATTTCAGAGAGATTACTTCAAAAAACGTCTTCGTACACAAGGGAGTCCGGCCTTTTCCCACGCAGGTTGTATACGATATTTTGTGTTAAACAAAACAGCAGTAAGATAGTTTTTCTTGAACACTTTTACTTTATTACTTTAATTTCACCATTGCTCCATTATCCTTATCTCTACCGAGTCTGAATATTTACAGAATGACATTAAATATCTTGACTTACTATCGGTTGTGATACGGTCAAGCTTCCTATGATAAAGCATTGTTAAATTAACATACAATACTGTTCACAGGTTGGACGCCCCTGTTAAAGGGGACAGAATGTGCGGCCGCACATCTGCTGTGCTGGTGGAAATTCCTTATGCTCTACATGTTACTGGCCGAACGTCGCTATATCGCAGTAGATCACTATATTATGATACATAGGTACTGCATCGAGGATAACATTACAAAACAGTGGGTCTACTTGTATCTGATATTCATTATATCTGCACCTTTATTCCATATTAAGGAGAACAATTTTTGGTCTTACAATAATAAGTATTAAGACTGAATTTCGGAAATACAAGTTACGTATCACAGTAATAGGGCACCGAACATAAAAGGTAAGTCCAAACTCTTTGGTCCTTTACACTTGGCTAATCAATTCAACTAAATACAGTGTGTCCCAAAAGTCAGAGGATTACATTTTTTTATGAATAAAGGTAGAAATGTAAGAAGGATAACGATAAACAAGAAAGAGATATAGGAGGAAGAAGAAAAAAAAAGAATAAAAGAGAGACTGAATTAAAAGAAAAGGGGGGGGGGATCAAGCTTTCAGGTATAACTCCCTGTAAAGTTGATTTGAATAATTTCGAGGGAAAAACTGTTCCGGAGCCGGGTATCGAACCCGGGACCTTTGGTCAAACGTACCAACGCTCTACCACAGAGTTACCCGGGAACTCTACCCGACACTAATCAAATCTTTCCCTCTATATCCACAGACCTCAAAGTTCCCGGGTAGCTCAGTGATAGAGCGTTGGTACGTTTAACCAAAGGTCCCGGGTTCGATACCCGGCCCCGGAACAATTTTTCCCTCGAAATTATTCAAATCAACTTTACAGGGAGTTATACCTGAAAGCTTGATTTGCATAATACACGTCACTGTTCGTTAACAGAAAACCACAATTTAAGTCACACAGAGTTAGTGTGCACTCAATGTTGGTTGCTTGACGGTTGTCAGCCCACTTTGAGGTCCGTGGATATAGAGGGAAAGATTGGATTAGTGTCGGGTAGAGTTCCCGGGTAGCTCAGTGGTAGAGCGTTGGTACGTTTAACCAAAGGTCCCGGGTTCGATACCCGGCCCCGGAACAATTTTTCCCTCGAAATTAGAAAAGGGAGGGTTAAATATAAATGTAGAGAAAAAGAATGGTGAAATCAGAGACAGAAGAAGGAAAGACCACCAAGAAAGAAAGTTAAACAAATTAGAAAAAATCTATAAACTAGAAATAATGAAAATCGAAAAGAGGACAAAGAATATTATGAATATTATCAAGAATAAAATACTTCGGAATATGTATTATATGTCTTACTCATGTAAAAACCTATCGTACCTGGTTAACATGTTTGGGTCTGTTATCGACCTCCTTCAGAACTGGCTGTTGCAGGTCTTGGCGCCTTTTGTTTTGTTTTCTATGGGGGTGAGATTATGTAGTGTAATGTGGAGTCAAAGAGTGTGTGTGTTCTGAAATTGAGTTGTGTGTTGAGAATTTCATTTGGGTGTTTTTTTTGTGTTTGTATATTTCGTATTGTTCTAGTGTTTAGTGTTTAATTTAGTTTCCGTTGCTTTTAAAGAGCTGTAGCGATCTGGCTAATTAAGGAAAGACGTTCAGAAAAAAACACTTTAGATTTTAAAAAAATCTCTATGTTATACTAGCATTACAAATTATCCTGGCAGATGTTGGACATGCGCTCTCTCTTTATCTCTGCCCGTTTAGACAGTCAAGTCATTTCAACATGAGACTATCGCTAGAATGTATTTTATTACTGTTACATTCAGTCATCACGATTCTTCATTCTTATTGAAAATAAAATATTGTTATTTACAGAGACATTAATAAATTAGTAATAATCAATTCAAAACTAATATTTTACATATATAAGCTGACCATTTCGTACTACAAAAATACCTACTACCTTAGGTTATTGGCTATTTATTTGTGCAAGAGGAACCATCACCTCTCGTCTTTCTCTCTGCAAACACTTTCAAATACAAATTACCACCATTAAAATATGTAGCTGTTAAGTTATTGGAGCTATCAACTTACATTCTACCACATCATATTTATTTCACGTTCTTAGTTACCTTTCTAGTACCACTTTCTTTATCCTTTTACCACATTATACATACTAGGTTCAAAAAGTTCCCGGAATTTGCTAGCATCATAGAAACAACGTACCTTAAACACTATTCTACAGCATTCCCTTCAAAATAGTTGCCTTCCGCAACAACACACTTTTGCCAACGCGTGTAGAGTTCCTGGAAGCAGGCCTGGAAGTCATTTTGTGAAACCCGTCTTAGTGCTCTCGTCGCGTTTGCGATAACCTCTTCAGCATTGAATCTCCGTCCTTTCAGATGACTTTTCAGACGGGGAAACAGAAAGTAATCAGGTGGTGAGAGATCAGGAGAGTATGGTAGGTGATCCAAAGCAGTTATGTTGTGCCTGGCAAGAAAATTCTTTACAATAATTGCGCGATGAGCAGGTGCATTGTCATGCATAAGGAACCAGTTGTTTTCTACCCACTTTTCTGGACGTTTCCTTCTCACTGCGTCCCAGAGGCGACGGAGGGTTTCTACGTACAATTCTTTCGTTACAGTACGACCTTCTGGAATGAACTCATGGTGCATGAGACCCTGAGAGTCGAAGAAATCTTCCAACATAACTTTGCTTTAAGTGTGCTTAAATGCGACAGGCTCATGTCAGTAGATTTACTGGCATGTGAAAGAACTCCTGCGGGACAAAATTCCGGCACATCGGCGATGCTGATATAACCTCTGCACTTGCGAGCGTCGTTAAATAAAACATAACATTTAAAATAACTTTGCCTTTGGAAGTGTCCCTAGGAAATTTTTGCTTCCGAGGAGATGTTTTCGATTTCCACTCAGATGACTGTCGTTTAGGGACTGGGTCGTAAAAGTAGCACCAGTTTCATTTTGTTTAAGAAATCACCATCTTCATCAGCCATACTGATCATGTCCCCAGCAAAACACAGAACTTGATGTTTGTACTTTGCTCTGTGGACATAATTACAAAATGCGACGAACAAACAAAACACTATGATAAACAATTGCCTACAACTCAAAACCAATAATTGTCATTATCAACAAACTTTAAGGAAATGACATCATGAATGTTACCAACAAAACAAATGTATAATATCCCTTGTTATATATAAATACGAAAAATGGTAGTAAAATTCCGGGAACTTTTTGAACCTAGTAGTATTTTATATTGATCACTATATTGTAAAATTCCTGATTTCTTATCATGTCTTATTTGATTGTAAGATTATTTCAATTACTCTTTATCACATAGCAACCGCACACATTGGAAAATACATTAATTTTAGAAATGGAAGTATTTTTTACAACATAAGTCGAAAATTGTATTAGTGATAGTAGAATTTCTGTCTACCATTCATTCCTCTTCTATCGATATCTACCTACCTAAACCTATCTACTTATCTTTACAATTTTTGTTCCGACACAAAGTTGAAGACCGCAGGTTCGATTCTCGATAGGATGATTGATTTTGAAATTTACATAATCTTTCTGCTTGCATTATGGCCCTGGAATCAGAAGTATCAGAGAGCTTTTGATGGGGGTAAAGGCAGCTTAACGGTGATAGCATTACTACCATTATTATTATTATTATTATTATTATTATTATTATTATTATTATTATTATTATTATTATTACTATTACTTATAAATAGCTTTTAAGGAACCCGCAGGTTCATTGCCGCACTCACATAACCCCGCCATTGGTCCCTATCTTGTGCAAGATTAATCCAGTCTCTATCATCATATCCCATCTCCATCAAATCCATTTTTATATCATCCTCCCATTTACGTCTCGGCCTCCCCAAAGGTCTTTTCCCCTCCGGTCTCCCAACTAACACTCTATATGCATTTCTGGATTCGCCCATAAGTGCTACATGTCCAGCTCATATCAAACGTCTGGATTTAATGTTCCTAATTATGTCAGGTGAAGAATACAATGCTTGCAGTTCTGTGTTGTGTAACTTTCTCCATTCTCCTGCAACTCCATCCCTATTAGCCCCAAATATTTTCCTAAGAACCTTATTCTCAAACACCCTTAATCTCTGTTCCTTTCTCAAAGTGAGAGTCCAAGTTTCACAGCCTTACAGAACAACCTGTAATATAACTGTTTTATAAATTGTAACTTTAAGATTTTTTGACAGCAGACTAGATGACTAAAGCTTCTCAACCGAATAATAACAGGCATTTTCCATATTTATTCTGCGTTTAATTTCTCCCGAGTGTCATTTATATTTGTCATTGTTGCTCCAGGATATTTATTATTATTATTATTATTATTATTATTATTATTATTATTATTATTACTATATTCATAAGGGATAAATAATGAAATTTGTTGTATTGTAATATCTTAATGTGGAATTCTTTACTTTTTTTTGCGGGTATTTTCTCGTAGCAAATATAACCTCGGTCTTGCTTCAAACATTAACAAAATAAAAGATTGAAAATTTTAATACGTACTTTAAAATCGACAGATGGTTAAATGGAAAACCTTGAAAGCTTAGTCTTACGTAATAAAAACAGACAAAGCATCTAAAACGTAAAAAAAAAAGAAGAGAACAAAACATCTTCAATGCTTCCATCTCAGACATTTCAGGAGGTGATATAATACTGTTGGCCACGGTTTTATGGACCCAATAGCTTTCCGAATTGCAGCTAGCCTTAAGGGCAGCGAAGGTTATTTTATTTAAAGCATTATAAATAACTCATGTACTAATTACTGAAGGAGACAAAAACCATGTTATGATTTTCACTCTGCTATAATACCAAGAGCACTTGTAATGGATTTTTAGACCCGCGGAACGAAAGAGATATGGAGGACGATCGTCATGGTTACAAGCACTGAACTCTAGGAAAGGGAATGGAAGAAATGTTAGTTACAACTTCGAATTCCAGCATGCGAAGATATTATGGTAATGTACGTTCCGACAGAAGTACTACGAATAAATATATGATATATAATTTCTCGAACATAGTTTATTGTAGAATACACTTTTTCGTTTCTGAAATTCCCTAAACTATATTGGTTTAATACTGTTTTCATTGTGATTGTTAATACTGAAATGTATTGATTTTATTCCCGAATGATGTACTTGGCAAATAATAACAAATTTCTCAGTCTTATCTTATATGATAATAATCTTCCTTGTTTCTGTGACCCACATAATTGTATAATTTTTGTGAAGTGAAAATTCACACTTGGTTATTCAACATGAACATGAAATTTTGAAGCTGAACATATATTATGGTGTAATTACCTTGAATTAAGAATATCTCTTTCATCAGGCTATTATTTTCCGAGAATATCACAGCAACTGGAATGCCTGACTTATACAGTATTGTATCGTATTGTACTTTATTTATTTACATTCAATGGTATTAATACATTCCTTCACAGTTAGACTATAGAACACACGAACATGCTAAGAAATTATGCAGTTTCCTGGATGTTCCAATATAATTTCCAGAATGATGGAGTACCGCTCCATTATAGCAGAAAACTGAAGACCTATCTAGACTAAACGTTTCCAAGGAGATGGATTGGAAGAACAGGTCCTATTTCATGGTCCCCTAGGTCACCAGACCAGTTATGACTCCTTTGATTCTGATCTTAGAAGCAGAATCCATACTGTTGGTGTATCTATATCACTTGAAATAGCATATATGAAAAAATATATCTTGAAGGAAGTAGAATTTGGTATAGCCTAACGCCTAGGTATCTGCAGGTTTAAAAATGGAGAAAATGTAGAAGTCTACTGAAATTAAGAACATCTATGTACGTATGTATCAATGGGTAACTAATCATTTATTTTATTATAAATTGTTTAGTCCTCGTATAATGATCTCTAATTTCTGCCGAACTAGTATTTTTGTATATTATTTTAATGTACCGAAGTACATATGATATTTCCACGCACATATTCTGCGTCATCATACGATGAATAGAACGAAGAAAAATTCTGTCCGGCGCCGGGATTTGAACCCGGGTTTTCAGCTCTACGTGCTGATGCTTTATCCACTAAGCCACACCGGATACAACCCCGGCGTCGGATAGAATCGTCTCAGATTAAGCTCCAACTCTTGGGTTCCCTCTAGTGGCCGCCCTCTGCACTATATCATAGATGTCTATGAACGTAGGACCGAAATCCACACATGTGCTGAGGTGCACTCGTATGAGTGACTAGTTGGCCGGGATACGACGGAATAAGTGCCGTCTTAAATCACGAAGTGATTTACGCATATCATATATATTATTTTAATGTACCGAAGTACATATGATATTTCCACGCAGATATTCTGCGTCATCATACGATGAAAGAGTAATGGAACGGAACGGTGTGGCTTAGTGGATAAAGCATCAGCACGTATAGCTGGAAACCCGGGTTCAAATCCCGGCGCCGGAGAGAATTTTTCTCCGTTCCATTAGTCTTTCATAGTATTTTTGTCATTAAAAGTCTATGCTCGATGTACAAGAGCGAAAAACTTTAACGTTTTGATAGGAAAAGTTTACTCCGACGTCACTCGTGATACCATGGAAACAGAACGTGGTGTCTACTGGTTTTCAATGCACTCGGTCTTGCTCCAATGTCTATTTAATGTCCCTCGAGGTTTTCCACACAATAGTAAAGGAAACATTGAGTATATGGGTTATGTACATTTTGTACAAGCGTTTTATGCATTCACTGGGATTTTCTAAAATTCTCTGTCAATTGTTTTCCAGGTAGAGTGTATGATACTATACACCAATTGGAAGACGGTTATTTGAAATTTTCATATAATTTATTTTATTTTCGTCACAATACAAACTTAATAACAATATTTGCTCCACTTTCAGAGACTATTTCTTTATTTTCTCATCATTGGAAATATAAAGAGGAAGCTGTATAATGTAGCTAGAAGTCGACTCCTCGTCTTCAAGGAAATTCTCATTTTGAACATCCCTATTCTATAAAAAAATATATATATATATCTGGCCATGCTGTCCACATATCTACTTGTAAACAGTGATTTCTCCGAAATTGTTTGGTATGTATTGTCCCCTATCACTATTTACGAGTCATTTTATAAGCAAATTATGCACTTTAAATATATATCAGGCAACGTCCACTGAGCCTTTGTTTTAATTCAAAGAAACACAATTTCGCTTCAAGAAACATCAGATAATTTCTTTCATATTTCGTTTTTATATTTCATAGAATAAACTGAGACATTACACTGTGAAGTTAGTATTATCAGAAAAATACTTTAAGAGAACATTATTATTATACGCAGACTCATTTGTATTCTAATGTTCGTCCTAAGTTTTTACTTATATGATCAGGTGACTAATCAGATACGGAAGGGACAATATTATTCTTAGAGAATTTCCTGTTGCGCGTATGAAGTAATGTTGAAGGAACTACGTATTAAATAATTTATTAAAAAGATAGAAATTTACTTAGAATCTCGTTATGATCCACTTGTATTTTTTAATTTCACTTTTAATGCCGGTTTTAGTACGTAAAACAATATTATTACAAACATCTAGAATATGATATGTACATACATCTTGTATTAGAAATGATGTTACACAGACCAGGGGAGAGTTCAGTGATTCAAAGCACTGATATTTGCTTAATATACTCATGGCCAATATAGAGGTCAGCAGAGTTTGTTTAGTGTTGTTCCTACGACAGTAGGATATTCACAAATTTAATGCACTTCTATTATACGAAGAATGAGCTAGTTGATGTGGTGATACAAGGTCACAAAAGTTGTTCGATGTGACGGTCATTCATCTCATTACATAACTTGTACGTGTACCTCCTGATGAGTTCTACTCATTCTACCAACAAAATCCAACAATTTCCAACAAAAATCAACAACTAACAAACAAAAATCAACAACAATCAACAACTATCAACTAAACCCAACACCTACTAACAAAAATCAACAACTTCTAATAAGAATCAACATCTACCGAAAAGATTCAATAATTGCCAACAAAAAAGCAACAAATAAAAATCAACAACAATCAATAACTCCCAACAAAACCCAACACCTACTAACAAAAATCAATAACTGCTAATAAAAATCAACAATTGCCAACAAGAATCAACAACTGCCAACAAGAATCAACAACTCCCAACATGAATCAACAACTTCCAACAAAACCAATAACTACGAACAAAAATCAACAACTACCCATAAAACTTAGTAACTACCAAAAAAAAAATGAACAAGAATCAGTATCTTCTAACAAAAGTCAGTAACTCTACCAAAAAGGAAACCAATAATCACTAACAATTGATATAATAACCTAACCATCACCTCCACCAACTCATACTACTATTGTTAGTACATTTTCCATGAAATTATTTTTGTCTAACAAGTACAAAAGCATTTCACATTTTCTCCAGCAATCTAGGTACATACAGTTTTAATTCTTTACAGTTCTGCTTAAATTTTCTTTGGCTTATGTAGCCGTGTAGTGGAAAGCAAACTATTAAAACACTCTTTGTTCTTACATTCATCAATATATTTCTTCTTTCATTTGTATTTCTAGAAGTATTACATTTAAGACAAAATATTTAAGTTTTTATTCCCTTCCAATGTTGATGAAATCAAGTCTCTACAATATATAGAATGTTATATTTTGTTATTAATAATTGCAGGCAAATTTTCTTCATAAAATATTACAGAACTTTTCTGTAAGGAAGAAACCTCTTCATGCCTGAAGCAATGGTCACTCACATTTTAATCCGTCCAGCTACACCAATGTCAGTGAAAAAGAAGCAGAGAAAGAGAAGGGGGGCAGTTGCAATGATCCCAAAACTCTTTAAACGTTTGTACATCATTTCAAGCTGCTATATCTTTTATGTGTGTCTTGTAGCTTTGCCAACCAACCAAGCGTCCAAGAAGGATTCATCAAAAGTTGCATCTGGAAATGAATTTCTCGATAAAGCCGGCATCTTTCTTCTCATGTTGTTTTTGTGGCAGTTACGCCGGCGGTCTTTCCTTTAAGTATGTTGGGGGGCCAGTAAACCATTAGGGTTAACTCTGTCATTTGTTGTAACCATAGCTACTGTGGCGTGATTGTAGCTTCTTTAAAGCATCACAGAGAAGTCATGAGAGGGACAAGGAGAGAAGGGGGGGGGGAGAGGAAGAAGGGAAGATATGTCAATGTAATTTCTGTGTAGGATTCACACAAAATATGGCTAGTTTCACGTGGGCTGATGGTCACATACACACACGCACACATTCTTACTTCTTTTGTCTCTTGGTTTCCTATCAAGATATTTGATTACTTGTTCATGTACGAAAGCGGTTCAAGGACAGATTCCTAAAATTACAGAAAATTAAGACTCGAGGCATTTCAAATATGCTATAAATTACGGAGAATCAATTTCGTAAGGATATGAGAGGAATGAATGACGCTGTAGAACTGAGAGAATGCATTGCTGTCTGGAAGAAAGGAAATTCCTACTTCCAAACATCTTGGTGGAACGAAATATTTGTTTAAGGAATACTTCAAGATTCACATGGTCTAGTGTTCAAGTGAGGAGGAAATCATTTCATAGGAATTAAGAGAACTCATCAAACAGATAAACAGAATCCTGAAGAAATATACACATATAAAATTATACACACGAAAAAAATAAACACATAGAAAAATATATGCAGAAACAGTATACAAGACAAGTAGAAAAATTAACTCATAGAGAAAATATACACGGAGAGGAAATATACTCACAGTGGACATATACACACAGACAAAATATATAGGCCTACAAACACTAAAAGTACACAAACAGAGAAAATACACATACAGAGAAAATACAAATATACACACTAAATAGACACACATACTAAAAATACACAAACATACAAAAATACACACACACTAAAAGGCACATACACACACTAAAAATGTACACACATTAAAAACACACACACACTAAAATACATACATACACACTAAATGCACGCACACACATACACACACACGCCCACTTATAACATACATACATACTAAAAACATACGAAAAAAATAAAAATACACACACATACACCAAAAAATGTAAACACACACACACTAAAAATACATACACACACACTAAAATGCACACACATACTAAAAATACATACACACACTAAAATGCACACACATACTAAAATACATACACACACTAAAATGCACACACATACTAAAAATACATACACACACACTAAAATGCACACACATACTAAAATACATACACACACTAAAATGCACACACATACTAAAAATACATACACACACACTAAAATGCACACACATACTAAAAATACATACACACACACTAAAATGCACACACATACTAAAAATACATACACACACACTAAAATGCACACACATACTAAAAATACATACACACACACTAAAATGCACACACATACTAAAAATACATACACACACTAAAATGCACACACATACTAAAAATACATACACACACACTAAAATGCACACACATACCAAAAATACATACACACACACTAAAATGCACACACATACTAAAATACATACACACACTAAAATGCACACACATACTAAAAATACATACACACACACTAAAATGCACACACATACTAAAATACATACACACACTAAAATGCACACACATACTAAAAATACATACACACACACTAAAATGCACACACATACTAAAAATACATACACACACACTAAAATGCACACACATACTAAAAATACATACACACACTAAAATGCACACACATACTAAAAATACATACACACACTAAAATGCACACACATACTAAAAATACATACACACACTAAAATGCACACACATACTAAAAATACATACACACACACTAAAATGCACACACATACTAAAATACATACACACACTAAAATGCACACACATACTAAAAATACATACACACACACTAAAATGCACACACATACTAAAATACATACACACACTAAAATGCACACACATACTAAAAATACATACACACACACTAAAATGCACACACATACTAAAAATACATACACACACACTAAAATGCACACACATACTAAAAATACATACACACACTAAAATGCACACACATACTAAAAATACATACACACACTAAAATGCACACACATACTAAAAATACATACACACACACTAAAATGCACACACATACTAAAATACATACACACACTAAAATGCACACACATACTAAAAATACATACACACACACTAAAATGCACACACATACTAAAAATACATACACACACACTAAAATGCACACACATACTAAAAATACATACACACACTAAAATGCACACACATACTAAAAATACATACACACACTAAAATGCACACACATACTAAAAATACATACACACACTAAAATGCACACACATACTAAAAATACATACACACACTAAAATGCACACACATACTAAAAATACATACACACACTAAAATGCTCACACATACTAAAAATACATACACACACTAAAATGCACACACATACTAAAAATACATACACACACTAAAATGCACACACATACTAAAAATACATACACACACTAAAATGCACACACATACTAAAAACACATACACACACTAAAATGCACACACATACTAAAAATACATACACACACTAAAATGCACACAAATACTAAAAATACATACACACACTAAAATGCACACACATACTAAAAATACATACACACACTAAAATGCACACACATACTAAAAATACATACACACACTAAAATGACACACATACTAAAAATACATACACGCACTAAAATGCACACACATACTAAAAATACACACACACACCAAAATGCACACACATACTAAAAATACATACACACACTAAAATGCACACACATACTAAAAATACATACACACACTAAAATGCACACACATACTAAAAATACATACACACACTAAAATGCACACACATACTAAAAATACATACACACACTAAAATGCACACACATACTAAAAATACATACACACACTAAAATGCACACACATACTAAAAATACATACACACACTAAAATGCACACAAATACTAAAAATACATACACACACTAAAATGCACACACATACTAAAAATACATACACACACTAAAATGCACACACATACTAAAAATACATACACACACTAAAATGCACAGACAAAAATACATAGGCTACATACACACAAAAGTACACATCCACACACACACACACACATTAAACACACCCACTTAAAATATACAAGCACATAATAAAAACATAAGCAATCACTAAAAACACACACATATTAAAAATATACACACACTAATAATACATAAACACTATATATACGAGTATATATATATATATATATATATATATATATATATATATATATATATATATATATGAAGAGTCCCCTGCAAGAATGATGGATGTCACTTTCTTGTCGAAAATGAACCAAGACTGTCAATGCATTGCTTAAGACATATAGAATGTACATAGAGAGTTATATGGCATTAACACTGATAGTCATTGTCCAGTAATGATCGGAAAATCACAGTTAAGCTTTGAGCGCTAAGCATTTCAAACTTTCGATTTGCTTCTCCTGCAAAATGTATTTCAAATGACATCCATCATTCTTGCAGTGGACTCTTCAATTATACTATAAAATATATGAGTTAAATTATGATTTCAGCATATAATGAAAACGTATTTCTGTTATAATACCAAGAGAAAAGAGCAGTACATGTAATTAACATTTTAAAACCCGTAGCCTATTTCTCTTTTCTCAATTGGCATTACTGAATAAGATTCAATTTCTTTACTGCAGTAATCGTTATTCATTTATTTCGACTTCACAATGTCTGAATAGATTAAGTATTTGTAAATATGCAATTATTAATATTTTGTGAGCGAATTTTAGGGATATATTATTCACATTTTTTTATTTTATTCACGAAATAGTCCTAATAAATGTCACTCGAGGTCTGAGATTACTATAGATAATTATTGCTTTGGAAATAACTTATACATACGTCTAAAAATTTAGTGACAATTTTCACATTATTAAATTTCCTTTATACCTGAATGCAATGAATTTAACTTTGAAAGATATGGCTCACGCGAACTCAGATGCTTCTAAGGTTAATCGAAGTAAACCAAGTTTTCAAATTCACTAGCGAGGTGCAGAGTTGCATTGTAGGTTTAATTTCCTTTCAGCAGGCCTAGAGATGCGGTAAGATGGAAAACAGTAATTAACGCCCTGGGGGCGGGTCTTGTCCAACCCCTAAAATAGCATCAGACCGCGCCATATTAGGATAAAATATTTACCCGAATGGACATGCATTGAATTCCCCTGGCGGATCTGCATTACGGCGCACACTTGTTCATTTATTAAACTCGCTATTTCTTCACTCTTGTCTCATGCTCTGTCATTCTAAAAGGGTTGTATATGTAGTGTGTCGAGAGGCAGGGGGTGGAATGAAAGTGTCAGGGGTAAGATTTAATGAATAGTTTCGTGCTCTCGTGTCCACCAACACATTACCATGCTTCATATAATTTATATAATAACGTACCCCGCCTGCTAATTGTAATTTATTGTAATACGGATGAACTAGGAATGCAGAAGTGTGGAACAGTGCCGCATATAAGTCAGCAATCTACTCCACACGGCGCGAGGAGGGGAGAAAAAAGTGTGGAATGGATGCTATAATCATTTATGAACTTCTCCCATATATAGTGCCTGTTCAACCACTCCATTGTCTGCGCAAAACCTCCGTGTGATTGTGTTCAATGTCATTGAGGGACATCAAATAACTTCACAGGAAATAAGACTGAAAAAAAATTGCTATGTTCGCATATGTGCGTCAGATACGTATGCAACATCCGACGATATGATCACATATCACCGTCCTTCGCAAGTTTTTCGTGGCTCCGACTTAAAGAACGTAGAACTGTACACTCTTTGTCTTTACTCTTTCGAATTCTGCACACTTCAACACCAAATTACCTTTCGTCTCGTTTCTCTTATCTATACTCTAACCACGAAGTAAATACCAGATCACTTATCTGTGGCGCGTTAAGTATACCTCTTCATAGAACATCTTATTATTCATCATCTTTTACAGTATCCACCTCGCGACAATGGAATTCCCTGTCACAAAGTATTAGGGGCTACAAGACAATAAACACTTTTAAAAACAGCTTAAAAGATAACCTTCTTAGCATTTCACTCCAATCATACTGACTTAAACTATCACTGTCTACATTGTTACTCCTTCCTTTAGACATCATCCTGATAGTGCTCTATTTTCAAAATTGTCTCATAATAATCTCTTTCTATTATCTAACATTATTAGAAATATATTAACATTCTATGTATTTTAGCTTAATTCTGCTACATAGTTTGTATTTCAGTGTTTAATTAATAGTTCATAGTATTTTGTTGTTTAATTTGTAAATAACTCTTGTATACATGTAGCTCTTATCTAAATCAAATTGTTGAATTCTTTGTAAGTTGATACATGTGTATGTATACTTTTTGCTGGTTGAGTGGAAGAGAAGCCCTTACGGCCTTAACTCTGCCAGCTAAAATAAATTATTATATTATTATTATTATTATTATTATTATTATTATTATTATTATTATTATTATTATTATTATTATGTCTACGTCGAATTGATGCAGTTGAGATGTGAAGCTTCCGGAAAAATTGAAGAAGAAGCTTACATGCCGAGGTTCAGACTCAGAGCTATCCTAATATGAAGACTTTCTCCTTCTCTTTCTACTCTTTCTTTTAGTCCTTCTTCATAGCCTGCAATTCTTCCTTCTCAACATACTATTATTACTGGTCGTACGCATTAAACCTCTTTACTCTTCTTTTTATTGTAAACGCTATTACACTTGCATATTCATTATATCTATAGTTCTTATCACCGTTTATTTCATCTTCTGTTCACTAAAATCTCAGTCTTCCTTTCTTTTTTTTCTTCATCCTACTCCTTCACTTCTTTCCCAACTACTATTTCTTAATATATTCCCTTTCTGCACTCCATCACCTCCTACATCTACTGTACCACAACACCCTTTTCTACTTCTTTTGCACTGCACGACTTTTTCCTCCTACTTCTACACACACACTGTCTTTTTCATCCCGACATCTCTTTCTTCAACTTCTTCGGCATTTCAACATCACCTCCTCCTCCTTCCCCCACTTATATTTCACCCCCATCTCCCTCTACTTCTTCCGCACACCAACATTTTCTTCTTCTGTACTCCACTGCCTCCTCCAAATTCTTCTTCTGTACCCCAATACCTCCTTCTCCTACTTCTTCTGTACCCCAACACCTTCTCCTACTTCTTCTGTCCCCCAACACCTACTTCTTCTACATCCCAACTTCTCTTACTTTTTCATACTTTCACCTCCTAATTCTTCTGCACACCTTCTCCTTCTACACTACATCACCACCTTCTCCTTCTGAACTCCAGCGTCACCTCCTTCTACTTCTTCTGCACCACAACACTATCTCCTACTTCTGCACAGCTCCAACTCCTAATTCTTCTGTATACCTCAACTTCCTTCTCCTTCTGAACTCCAGCACCTGCTTCTTCTGCCCCACAACACCACCTCCTACTTCTGCACAGCTCCAACTCCTAATTCTTCTGTATACCTCAACTTACTTCTCCTTGTGAACTCCAGCACCTGTTTCTTCTGCCCCACTACACCACCTCCTACTTCTGCACAGCTCCAACTCCTAATTCTTCTGTATACCTCAACTTCCTTCTCCTTGTGAACTCCAGCACCTGTTTCTTCTGCCCCACTACACCACCTCCTACTTCTGCACAGCTCCAAATCCTAATTCTTCTGTATACCTCAACCTCTCCTTCTGAACTCCAGCACCTGCTTTTTCTACTTCTTCTGCATCCCAACACCACCCCCAACTTCTGCACAGCTCCAACTCCTAATTCTTCTGTACACCTCAACTTCCTTTTGCTTTTGAAATCCAGCACCTCCTTCTTCTAATCTTTCTGCACTCCAACACCACTCCTATTTCTGCACAGCTCCAACTCATAATTCTTCTGTACACCTCAACTTCCTTTTGCTTTTGAAATCCAGCACCACCTTCTTCTAATCTTTCTGCACTCCAACACCACTCCTATTTCTGCACAGCTCCAACTCATAATTCTTCTGTACACCTCAACTTCCTTTTGCTTTTGAACTCCAGCACCACCTTCTTATCTTTCTGCACTCCAACACCACTCCTATTTCTGCACAGCTCCAACTCATAATTCTTCTGTACACCTCAACTTCCTTTCGCTTTTGAACTCCAGCACCTCCTTCTAATCTTTCTGCACTCCAACACCACCTCATACTTCTGCACAGCTGCAACTCCTAATTCTTCTGTACACCTCAACTTCCTTCTCTTCCTGCACTCCATCACCTTCTCCTCCTGCACTCTATCACCTTTTCCTCCTACGTCTTCTGTACCAAACAACTACTTCTTCTTCTTCTTTACTCCAACACCTCTTCCCACTCCTTCTGCAAACAGCTCCTCTTCCTAATTCTTCTATACTCCCTATCACCTCCTTCTACTACTTGAACACCCCTACACTTCCCGATCCCAATATTTATAAGCCTCTCCATTTACTCCTCATTACTTCTCTACGCCTCATATCTTTCTATTACTACTTCTGCACCCTTCCATCTCCTATACGGCTATCTTGTGCATTTCACCACCTTCCCTAAATTTCCTTCACTACTCCACATCCTCCTACTTCTACATTCTTCGAATTCTTACTACTTCTACACTACTCCCTTTTTCCTCTTCCAAAAATCCTTATTACTGCTTACTCTTCTTCCAATCTTCCATCTTCTCCTCCTACTACTTCTACATTCCTCCTACTGCCTACGTTTTTCTTCTTCTTTATTTACCATTCTCTTCTTGACACTTTATACTTTTTATTTCTTATTTTGTTCCTTCTTCTACTTTTCCTTTTCATCTTCTCCTCCTCTTGATCTTCTCCTCCTTCCTGTCTCTATTGACCTTCTTCTGATCATCCTCTCTTTCAATTAGCTCTACCTTTTCCATCCTTCTTGCACTCTTCCTGATTTAGGAAATAATTTATATAGGCCTACCTATGAACCTAGAAATATGCGGCAAGTATGAGTATGTATATGAATCTATTAAAAAGGCGTCCTGATTATGCAAACTTACTCGATGCACCACCCTACTTGGCAGTTGAAAAGATCAACCCTTAACAAGTGCGACCTGTCTGAGGGGTGGGGGGCAGATCCTCGTTGACGGACAGCGCGCTACAGCCAAGTGACTACCTCGCAATTACCAAAGCTAGTCAGGTCCTTGTTATTAATTAAAAAAACTGCTTGCTATTCATACACTTCTCCCTCCTTCCCCTCTCATTTATTGCTCCTATCTCATTCTTGCTTAGTTTCTATCTCCCTTCCATGTTCTTGCTTATTGGGTTCTGTCCCAAAGTACAGAAATACAGAAAACATATATAAAAATGAAAGAAAAAGTTCAGAATTTCAATACAGATCTCACGAATAATTATACATAATCCTGTTTCTTCACACCTCTTACAATCGTTATTTATTTACCCACTTGGAAAATCATATACCGGTAATTAATTTACTAAAAAAACTTAAAAATACAGCGTAACTCACTGTCTGCGACCATCGTCGTTTGTACTAACAGTCATTCGTTGTTCAATACTACAATAATAGACTCAATAATAAAATACAAATAATATTATAATAATTAACAAATACTTGATTACATTATACTTCGCAATTTATTAGACTTCTTGGAATTATCCTCGATTAGATATTGACTTTGGGTGAACTTATTAATTTTATGTGTATTCGCCTATAAAGGATAATTTATTTATTGAGAAAACTAAAAACTAAAACTTTTCGTTCTGTAAAGGAATTTTTCAATGTTAGGCCTACATTTGTTCGGATAAAACTTCTGCACATTTAAAGAGCAAAACCAAAATTATTGCAATATAATTTATCATAATGCACTGCTTTCTTAAACTGACTCGACAAATTGGGAATTAAATCAATGACTTTCCCAACACATGCCATGAAATGTTCAATATAAAACTATTTTTATCTCGAAAAGGAAGCAAAAAAAAAAAAAAAAAAAAAAAAAGCAAAATTGTGTTAATTTTTGTTACTGCCTCAAAGAATAACCCCCCCCTAAAAGTAATGACATTACTAACGGTTCAACTTGTATATTCGTAATATATTTAAAAATGGAAATTCAATGAAGATAAACACATAAAATATTTCAAAGAATGGGTACAAAATTGGGTCACTACAGGAATTATATTACCACATTATTACTAGTCTTCTTTTTATTATTAGTATTATTATTATTATTATTATTATATTATTATTATTATTATTATTATTATTATTATTATTATTATTGCGCTTTGGTCAGCTGATAATGGAATGACAATTAATGAATTAAAACTTTTGTCATTTTCTTCTCAAGAGAAACTACTTTTTCAAAATTTCATTACTCTCTTAATAATGTCAACATAATTAGGAAAGATTGTATTAGAGACCTTGCAGTTCTACTTTATTCCAAATTACATTTTCATAATCTTGTTCAACATATCTATATATATAATTTGAACTGGTAATGGAAATTACGGGAAAACGGCTGAACGGATTTTAATAAATTACCCCTCATTTTGAAGCTTGGAACCCAAAGTTTTTCGGAAAAGTAGCAGTTTTCAGCGAAATGCCAATTTTCCTACATAATTTTCCTATTTTCCAAAATCCATCTGTTGTCAGTTTTGAGAACTAATGTTATTGAATCACGGCTGACTTGATTGAATTTCAGAACAAAACACACACTACAATAAACAATAGGCTATTACACGAAGGCCATGACCTGCAGGATTGCCGACATATTTAGAGCTCAATTCAATTTGTTATTAAAAACTGATTCTGCAGTGTATAATTTTCTGAGTACAGCGGTGTATTGGATATTCAAATCTACGAAACTTGAGGTGGTTTGATGACATTGTTACCATTAGAAATTAAATATTATTATAGTTAATATCATGATACATCTATTTTTCATTAATTGTACATAATATTGATGCTATATTGATGACATGAAAGTGAAACGTTTTGTAGTTATGTAAGTAAATGCAGAGAATATTTTAATTTAGATCTTCATTTCTATAATTTATTGAGTGGCTGCTATATATAACTACAAAACTTAAGATAATAATATTGTTATTAAAAATCAAATATTTTTATACTTATTAACCCAGTGGGGTTGGGTCTTTTTCCATATACTTAATGGCGGTGTAGTGTAGATATTGATATGCGTCATTGTCTTCAGTATTGGCTCGAGAGAGCGCAAAAATTACAGTTCCTAAGGAAAGATAAAAAGGTATTACTTACTGATAAAATAAGAAGCCTAGAAAATTTTGTAGTCTCCAGATCATTTCAGCAAGATCTCTTAGTAGGATAAAATGATTTTACGCCCTACATTTCAAGTTCTACATGCAGCAGCTATACGAAAATGCTATTGTTCGAAAGCTTAGCAATCCTGACATTTTTTTTTTAACTTTTGCCTACAATCCACAATGACCTGAAATAGCTACTGCTATCGTCCTGACATTGATACTTGCGTTTTCGCGTTGAAACTCAAAAACTGAAGTTGGATAGGTTCAAGAAAAAGTATTTGGCCTAAGAAAATCCATTCAGAGGGAGTATGTTTCATTATTATGGAAGCAAATAACTATCAAAAAGACAAGTATTCTTCATTGAAAATAAATCTGAAAAATGTTTATTTGAACGTCTAACGAACTTAGTTTGCAGCATTTGCTGCACAAGCCACTAGTAGGCTATATAATCATTCCATAAGAATGCTTGGACTTACAAGATCTATAACTTATTCTTTTTCTTCTCCTGCTACTCTACTAGTTCTATACAATACATTAATCAGATCCAAACTTGAATATGCATCTGGAATTCTATTATTCCTACTGAATCGGTTAAATTGGAAAATATTCAAAGAAAATTTATTTCCTTATATGCTTTTAGAATTCTATCAACTTCCTCTGTTTTCAATTATGAGCTAACCTGTAATTATTTTAACTGTTCTAGTCTCTATGCCAGACGTCTTCATCTCGATTACTTATTCTTTTCTAAGGCTATAAAGGGTGACATTCTTTGTGAAACCATCATAAGCAACATCTACCTTCGTATTCCTTCTAAAGGACTAAGGTCTAAAAAAATATTTTATATCAATAAGTCTAAATATCTTTTACTGGTTGCCAGATACATAAAACTCGGCAATTTGTATAGTATGAAATTGGATCCTTTTAATGTATAGGTAGTTTGGGTATTTATATTGTTGTTTTAATATCTGGTTTTAATTCAACTCTAATACATGTTTTGTTATTATTGTTTAAATTGAGTTTTTCTTCATTTGCACATCTATCCATGAACGTCTATTCATGTACTACATTTCTTGCAGTTATTGTCATTATTTGTAATTATTCTCATTATTTTTAATTAGTGTCGTTATTTGTAATTTTTCTCATTATTTGTAAGTTTTGTCATTTGTGCTGAACTATTATTGGCCTCTGGATGTTGTACAGCACACTAAAATATTAGTACATAAATAAATAAGTAAATAAATAAATAAGTAAAAAATAAATAAATAAATTATTACACATCCAAATGAAATTCTCAACACACAACTCAATTTTAGAACACACACACTCTTTGACTCCACATTACACTACACAAACACACCCCCATAGGAAAAAAAACAAAAGGCGCCAAGACCAGCAACAACCAGTTCTGAAGATGGGCGATATCAGGCTGAAACTTGTTAACGAGGTAATATAAAATTTAACACAAGAAAGACAAATAATACGTTTACCGAAATTTTTATTATTATTATTATTATTATTATTATTATTATTATTATTATTACCATTTATTATTATTACTTTTTAGTAGGTTATTTTACGACGCTTTATCAACATCTTAGGTTATTTAGTGTCTGAATGAGAAGAAGGTGATAATGCCGGTGAAATGAGTCCGGGGTCCAGCACCGAAAGTTACCCAACATTTGCTTGTATTGGGTTGAGGTAAAACCTCGGAAAAAACCTTAACCAGGTAACTTGCCCCGACCGGGAATCGAACCCGGGCCACCTGGTTTCGCGGCCAGACGCGCTAGCCGTTATTCCACAGGTGTGGACTTATTATTATTATTATTATTATTATTATTATTATTATTGGAAATTTTGGAAGTATGTAGAATCATTTCGTAAATCAAAATCCTTGCCTACTGAGTTAATTATTGATGGGGAGCACATCACTGATCAAACTGAGATCGCAAATGCTTTTGCTGATCAATTTAAATCGGTACAAAAAAAGCTCAATCATATATTTGTTAATGATTCCATCACTACTGACTGCTTATGTTTACCGGTTATTGTGTGTGAAGATGTCTTGAATGTCATTAGGAGGCTTAAGCCCAATAAATCCATGGGAACTGATGGCATACCTAATTTCATTATTAAAGGTTGTTCTCAGATTCTTATTCCTCTATTAACTTTTATTTTTAATCTTAGCCTTAGAACGGGTATTTATCCTTCTTTATGGAAGGAAGCGTCTGTCATTCCGATATTTAAGAATGGCAATAAACATTCTGTTAATAATTACAGACCTATTTCAATACTTAATAACTTTTCAAAAATTTTTGAAAAAATTATTCACAAACATGTTTCATTTTATATTAAATCTAATTTAAATCCTGCTCAACATGGCTTTATTAAAAATAAATCTACAACAACGAATTTGGTCAATTATCTCAATCTTATTATGCCTACAGTTGAATCCCAAGGCCAAATTGATGCCATTTATTTTGATTTCAGTAAAGCATTTGATGTTGTTCCTCATCAAATCTTAATAAGTAAATTAGATCAGTTTGGACTTTCCATTAATTATCTTAGCTGGTTTGAAAACTATTTAACCAACAGACAATCTCGTGTTCGGTTGGGAAACTCTCTCTCTGATCCTTTCACTATTCTTTGTGGTGTTCCACAGGGCTCCACCCTAGGTCCGTTATTATTCCTGCTTTTTATCGATGACATTTGTAAGCCCATCTGTTCCCATTATCTTCTCTTTGCCGATGATTTAAAAATATTTAGAAAAATTAATAGTCTTGCTGATTGTCATTTACTTCAAAATGATATACATGCCATTCAACGTTGGTCTGATTATAACGGTATGAAAATTAATATTTCTAAAACATGCGTTATCTCTTTCTCTAGGAAGACAACTACATTGAAGTTCAACTATTCGCTATCGAATGCCGCCATAATCAGGAAGGACTGTATAAAGGATCTCGGTATACATCTTGATTCTAAATTGTACTTTCATGACCATGTTAATCACTTATTTAATCATTCACTAAGAATGCTTGGTCTCATTAGGTCTATTACTTATTCCTTTTCCTCTCCTGATACACTACTTACATTATATTATGCTCTAGTAAGGTCTAAATTAGAATATGCATCTGTTGCGTGGAACTCTATTACGTCTACTGATTCAGCTAAACTAGAAAATATCCAAAGAAAATTCATTTCTCTTTGTGCGTTCAGATTCGTACCCAACTCCTCTTCTTTAAATTATGAACTGTCTAGTAAATATTTTAACTGTACCAGTCTGTATTCGAGACGTCAGGATATTGATTACACTTTCTTTAATAATGCTATTAATGGTGTAATTGATTGTGATTCTTTTATACATAACACCTACCTTAGAATTCCCGTGAAAGGTTTTCGTGGTCAAAGAATTTTTTTCACTAAATTATTTAAATCCCTTTCTCCAATAGCCAGATGTATTAAAAGTGCCAATTTGCAAGATCTGATTTGATTTTACTTATGCATGATATTCCTTACTTGTTATTTAATATCTTTTATAATTTGTTAGATATTGCCATTTAGTTTGTTGCATTTGGTGAATGGTTAATGTTGACCATTATATTGATTGTATTTCATCTCACTGCCATTTTCTGTCATTCATTCATAATCATTTGTTCTGTCTTGTTTTATTTTTTTTTTTTTTTTATTTTGTGCTAAACTGTAATTGGCCTTGTGCTGTTGTTTTGCACATTAATATTTGAAATAAATAAAAATAAATAAAATAAATTATTATTATTATTATTATTATTATTATTATTCCCATAGTAACAACCATCAAGATTATTGTCATTATTTAACAAGAGTAAAATATTTTCAAATCATGAACATCGCATAATTTCGGAAATTGTCGTAATATTCAAGCCATTCATTTATATTATCATTTTCCTATAACTGAATTATTCATAACAGGGTCGTAAGATTTTATTATAAGGAAGTCCATAGATTGGAACGCTGCGCGACTGTCAGTTTTCTACCTGGGATCACGATTTCGGTCACGTGACTGACCTCTGTTGTAAGGCAAACAAATGAGACTCATTTCTGCAATATTTTTGCTCCCACCCCACGTCTCCCCGTGTTCTTCCATCCCTCTCTTTCTCCATTTTTTTTAAACATTCATCTCTCTCTCTCTATCTTTTTCTGTGTATATGTGTATACTCCTTCTTTATTCATTTCCTTCGTCACAAATTACTTTTCCCCGCGCCAAATTAACAAATGGAAGTGTACCTATATTCCTCCACAGAAAGAGAGAAAGGATAGGCATTGCAGTTATTATAATGTAGACTAACTGAAAAATAGTTTATAATTAGAAATATGCTGAATAGAATAACAAAAAAAAAAAAGCATACACACGGGTAAGGAAAAGAAAATGAGATGTGATGCATATGGGGACGCTCCGTGCTTTTGTGATTGCCAAAATTTTTCTCCTCCAATGTTTTTTCCCCTTCAGCATTTCATATAATTTCGGCTCTCTCTCTTCCTCCCATCCTCTCTTCCATCATATATAATTTCGCAAACTCTTAAATTATTAATGATCTTTATTCTCAGTTTACAACTAAAAAGAGGCGTAAATTTATCATTGTCTGGTTGGTAATTACAGGAATTATTTTTGGTGACATTACACAACATGCGTGGTGACATTTTGAAAGTCATCTTGTTCAAAATGGCGTTCACACAAGCAACACAAATGAAATATATGAAATATTAAAGCTTTCGTGGAAAATATATTTAACTCTTTCTGCTATCCTTTTTCATTTAGAAAATGAGGCGTTTCCTAGTATTGTTTGTAATAAACAACGCTTCTTGCCTTCTTTATTTTTTAAATTCTTACACTTAACGATATAAATAGAAATACTACGTCTCAGGTAAGGTTATTCCCGGACGACTGTATAATACATAGACAAATTAGTGATAAATCCCATCAAACGTCCATATTTTGCAAGACATGTCCGTTTTATGAAGGTCTGCACTGTATAAATAATAATAATAATAATAATAATAATAATAATAATAATAATAACAATAATAATAATAATAATAATAATAATAATAATAATAACAATAATTAAAATGTATCACAGTGAAACGTACAGCAGAATCCGTATAGGTCAGTTTCTGTCAGATGCGTTTCCAATTCACTGTGGGCTAAAGCAAGGAGATGCACTATCACCTTTACTTTTTAACTTTGCTCTAGAGCAGTGGTCGTCACCACTCGCTGAAACGTGCAATGGGTACGCGATGCCGTCCCGTGTGCACCGTCGTGCAACAGGGAGAGATAGAGAGCATACCCGCTAGCAGCTACGAGAGCACTATAGTGCACTGCGTTTTCTGCGGGTAAGAGAGGCTAGCCCCAGCGTGCTCAGTGCTGACGACCCCTGGTCTAGAGTATGCCATTAGGAAAGTTCAGGATAACAGAGAGGGTTTGGAATTGAACGGGTTACATCAACTGCTTTTCTATGCGGATGACGTGAATGTGTTAGGGGAAAATACACAAACGATTAGGGAAAACACGGAAATTTTACTTGAAGCAAGTAAAGAAATAGGTTTGGAAGTAAATCCCGAAAAGACAAAGTATAGGCCTATGATTATGTCTCGTGACGAGAATATTGTACGAAATGGATATATATTTTTTTTATTTTAGTTGGTTATTTTACGACGCTTTATCAGCATCTTAGGTTACTTAGCGTCTGGATGAGATGAAGGTGATAATGCCGGTGAAATGAGTCCGGGGTCCAACACCGAAAGTTACCCAGCATTTGGTCATTATGGGTTGTGGGAAATCCCCGGAAAAAACCTCAACCAGGTAACTTGTCCCGATAGGGAATCGAACCCGGGCCACCTGGTTTCGCGGCTAGACGCGCTAACCGTTACTCTACAGGTGTGGACGAAATGGAAATATAAAAATAGGAAATTTATCCTTTGAAGAGGTGGAAAAATTCAAATACCTGGAAGCAACAGCAACAAATATAAATGATACTCGGGAGAAAATAAAACACAGAATAAATATGGGAAATGCCTGTTATTATTCGGTTGAGAAGCTTTTATCATCCAGCCTGCTGTCAAAAAATCTTAAAGTTAGAATTTATAAAACAGTTATATTAACAGTTGTTCTTTATGGTTGTGGAACTTGGACTCTCACTTTGAGAGAGGAACATAGGTTAAGAGTGTCTGAGAATAAGGTGCTTAGGAAAATATTTGGAGCTAAGAGGGATGAAGTTACAGGAGACTGGAGAAAGTTACAACACAGAACTGCACGCATTGTATTCTTCACCTGACATAATTAGGAACATTAAATTCAGACGTTTGAGATGGGCAGGGCATGTATCACGTATGGGCGAATCCAGAAATGCATATAGAGTGTTAGTTGGGAGGCCGGAGGGAAAAAGGCCTTTTGGGAGGCCGAGACGTGGATGGGAAGATAATATTAAAATGGATTTGAGGGAGGTGGGATATGATGATAGAGACTGGATTAATCTTGCTCAGGACAGGGACCGATGACGGGCTTATGTGAGGGCGGCAATGAACCTCCGGGTTCCTTAAAAGTCATAAGTAAGTAAGTAACTAATGTGTTCATATTTAGCTTCCCAAATATGGCAATCCTACTCATATCAAATTTATGTGTTGTAATGTGTACATGTTAACTCATATCAAATGACAACGATGTAAGGAAAAAAACACGTGTTTGGTGGGGTGAAAAAGAAGTGTCTTTGGGAAAACACAAAACACAAAAGATACCGAGAGACTTGGAAAGGAAAAATACCGCACTTACTGCAAGTGGAGGACGAAAATGGAACCGAAAGGAGATTTTAAGAAGGGAATGGAAAAGTTACAAAAGTCGTATAAAGAGAGCATGGGACTAATAATACAGTATTAGAAAGAAATGGATCAGAAAAAAAAAGTGGTGATAAAAGAAAGACGTAGGGAATGTAGGAAACAAGAGAGAGGATATTGAACTTCAGGGCGATGTATATGAGGGCAGTTCGAGACCAGAAAGAGGCACATAACTTGCAATCTGCGGCGACAGCGATGGGCGCCCTGCCTCCCCCCTATGCGAAGGGTCAGAGTGTCTGCTGCCGATCGCGGAGTCCGCCACGGCCTGAGTATTGTACACAATTATTGGCCGACGGAGAAAGACTATTGCCGAGTCCTTCTTTCCTTTAGAGACTAGCCACTAACGAGTAGCTACAAGATGAAATGCATTGTGGGCACATTCACTATCACTGATAGTATTCAATATAGCCAGCTATGCATATAGTAATTCAAATAATGGACTTAAATTAATAAAAAATGGTTTGACATATATTACCTATCAACGAAAATAAAACAATAATTATTCCATTCTCATTATTTGAAAAATGTAACAAACCTCCTACATTTACAGGGACATCATTTTATTTTTACTAACATTTTTAATATTAACCTGGCTATACCTTTAGAGAACCGGAAACACCGTTTGCTGCCCCCTTCCACGACTGTAGTTCGATGATACTGGAGTAAAACACAAACCAATCACTTTACAAGGTATAGGAGGCAAGAAAAGTAGTTCATCCAGTTACGTAAACTAGGAAATATTGCGATTTTGAGTTTGATAATTTTCATTGGGATTTTGTTTAATCAAAATACAGTACAGTATTAACAATGAGTGTTTTTACTCACGAACTGAGCTTTCCATGCGGACGTATTCATTATGCAGTGTATTATACTGTCTACAGCACATTAGCGTACAATATAGAGAATGAAGTTAAATTGAAAAATAATCATAACATGGATATTTAAACACATTTTTGAAAATGGTGGCCATTGATTTCGATACAGGCTTCAGTTCTAATGTGCATATTATCGCACTATCGTACGTAATTCCAATTACCAGGTTCGTACTTCGTATCAGTAACTCATGTTGAAATAATTCTGTACCTACTCTAAAAAAGAGTACCTTACGTACTGTAAATTCAATCTTCACTTCTGCCCGATCCGAAAAGATAAAATTACTCAGACATGCTATCTACTGTCCGTCCAAGTGGTTATGTCGCAGGGTCGTAGAAAGGGAGGAAATCACGTGACAGTTAATTACTTAACGAGGCCCTTTTATTTAAGTTTTTTTAAACAATTGTACGGGTATAATATTACGTAGACTCCAATTCTTAACAGAAATTAATGTTCTCAGAAAAGAGCTAAGACAGCCCAGCCACTAGCATTTACAGAAAGGCGAATAGAAGCAGGTGGAGGAAACCGGGATGCGACGTAGGCAAATGGAAAATGATGCAATATCGAAAGCTCTTTCGTCACTGGAAAACGCGAACATATTTTTGGAACGTACTGTTTACTATGACTGTATATGCGGTCTTGGATCTGTGCGGAGGACGTTGATCTTCATTAGTAGAAGGGGTGGGAGTGAAGTACATTCAAAAACTGAGGTAAAATAAAAATTGAAGTAAAAATAAAATGATGTCCCTGTATATTAAGTACTAGCCGTACCCGTGCGCTCCGCTGCACCCGTTAGAAATAAATATAAAGTAATTAGCCTACATAATTAAAATAGGACATTTTATCCAGGGAACATTCGTGTTTGATAGAAGGATAAATCGTTTATTATGTTACTTATGTAATTTAAATTGTATTTAAAAAATTAAAATGCGATCATTTTGATCCAGAGACCACTCATTGGGTCATAAAAATTATTTTAGGAAATACAGGAAACGAATGTACAGAATAGCCTATCAAGTTTTCTGTGCATAAGAAGCTATATTAATCTTACCTGTCCTCGATTCACTCAGAAGTTACTGAAATAACATTATAGCATTATGTCCATCTAGAGAAACTACACTTTCCAATGGTGAATTAATAATTAATTATACAAATCGGTTAATTTAGCTTCCGATATTACTTCATACAAACACAGAAACATTCTCTATAGGCTATGATTCATAGCTTTCGATTGTTGTTGTCCAAGGCCCCTTGTAGATGAAGTCATTTGTTTTTTATTTCATTATACCGCCTCAGATGGCGTTGTTATTGTAATTTTGAAACTCATTTATCTCATTAAATATCAGTTCTATCAAAATTTTGCATAGAATGAAACTTATTGGAAATTATTTTCAAAGAAACTTTTGTTATGTGATATTTTTCATGAAAATTAATAATAAGAGAGATAATTCGATTTATTTAATTCAAGCCCCCTTATAACCCCCCTTTCAAATAAAATATTTTGAATGCCATATAGCCTAAATTCTAAGTTAAAACGAATTTAATTTATATTTCAATTTTCATATAAATCGGTTCAGCCATTATCGCGTGAAAAGGTAACAAACATCCAGACAGACAGACAGACAGACAGACAAACATACAAACAAGAATTTCAAAAAAGCTATTTTCGGTTTCAGAGTGATTAATTATATATGTTAGGACCAATTATTTTTGGAAAATCGAAAATTACCAGAACAATTTCGGCTACAGATTTATTATTACTGTAGTATAGATTAAATTACATAATTCTGATTGTGTCTTATACAGTGTAAATGTCCGATTATTAAAGAGTCCTCTGAAGTTAAGTATTTAGGCATAATTTTCGATAATCATTTAAAATGGAACCAACACATTAATTACCTTTGTAATAAATTACTTAAAATAGTATATTATTTTGTTATATTGAGCAATTACTTGTCAATAAGTTTATTACGCACAATATACTTAACTTTATTTCAATCAGTAATTATGTATGGAATTATAGGATGGGGTAGCTTATTTAAATCCAATTTTAATTCACTTTATTTATTACAGAAGAAAATAATTAAAATATGTCTTCATAAACCTACTGATTTTCCATCTCAAAATTTGTTTTTAGACTTTAATGTACTTAACGTAAGACTAATTTATTATATTGTATTAATAAAATTCCTACATAAAAATCGAAATAATTTTGAATTGTATTGTCATAGTTATGAAACAAAATTTATGAATCCTTTAAGACTGTTTGAACCAAAATGCAACACTGTTACGGTATTTAATCATAGTAGTAATTTAGGCCCAAGAATATATAACAAATTTATATTTAAATATCCTAATCTTGTCGATTCTAATAGTTCTAGTATTAAATTAAAAAAGTTATGTATGGATTTTATAAAAATTGAAAAATTGTAAATTTAAATTTATATACTATAATTGCATAGTATACATAAGACAAATTGTATTGTATAATATTATTAATTTCAATTCAGGAATCCGCCCCTGAGCACGAGTTCTACTCTTTCAGGGGCGAGCTAAAGTTTTTCTGTATATATTATATTTTACGTTACAATTATTAGCAAAATAATAAATAAATAAATAAATAAATAAATAAATAAATAAATAAATAGATAAATAAATATTGCTTGAATGCTATATTTTTATCTGCTACAGCCTATTACTTCTTACTACGCCATATCTTGATTTCTTTTACATTTTTCTAAGAACAGCCACTTTTATTGTGTCTAATATCTGGCATCTTTTTTATAGTATTGGTGAATAATAGTAGAACGTCTTTATATTCATTCTTCTACACTGTAGAAATACCTCGCCTTTGGAAATCGTTACCTAATGACGTCAGGGACTACCGGACTTTATCACAATTAAAAATTAAATTGGAAAAGTTTGTCTTATTTAATTTTCTAGAATAGTTGATTTGTGATTTTTGGTTTAGATTAAAATTGCAAGTTTCTTATTTATGTTCGTTAATTAGGTAGGATAATAATACTTAATCACTTATCTAAAGTTTGTCTGACTGCAACCTGTGTATATTTTTGTGTGACTTTACTTTGTTTATAGCGTGATTTCTCTTTTTATTCTATTATTGTATTTGTATTTCTGGTGGTGTGGAAGAGAAGGCCTGATGGTCTGAACTACAACAGAATAAATAAATAAATAAATAAATAAATAAATAAATAATAAATAAATAAATACCTAATAACTAAATACATAAATAAACAAATAAATAAATAAATAGCTAAATAACTAAATAAATAAACAAATAACTAAATACATAAATAAATAAATAAATAATACATAAATAACTACATAAATAAATAAACAAATAATCAAATAAATAAATAAAAATATGAGCCAATAATTAAATAAATAAATAACTAAATAAATAACTAAATAATCAAATAAATAGATAACTAAATACCTAATAACTAAATACATAAATAAACAAATAAATAAATAAATAGCTAAATAACTAAATAAATAAACAAGTAACTAAATAAATAAATAAATAATACATAAATAACTACATAAATAAATAAACAAATAATCAAATAAATAAATAAACAAATGAGCCAATAATTAAATAAATAAATAATCAAATAAATAGATAACTAAATAAATAAATAAGTAAATAAATAAATAACTAAATAAATTAATTAAATTAATATATATATAAAATAACTAAATAAATTAATTAAATAAATATATATAAAATATATAAATAACTGAATAAATAAATAAATAAATAAAATAAATAATTACATATATAAATTAATAGCAACGAAATTTTACTTTTTTTATTATGAGTGTTTATTTGTTCATTCGTTAACAATAAAAACATAAACATTCTTATTATTATTGTCGACCTGGTTGGCGAGTTGGTATAGCGCTGGCCTGCTATGCCCAAGGTTGCGGGTTCGATCCCGGGCCAGGTCGATGGCATTTAAGTGTGCTTAAATGCGTCACGCTCATGTCAGTAGATTTACTGGCATGTAAAAGAACTCCTGCGGGACAAAATTCCGGCACGTCCGGCGACGCTGATATAACCTCTGCAGTTGCGAGCGTCGTTAAATAAAACATAACATTTAACATTCTTATTATTATATTTAAACTTCGACACAAAGAAATATAAAAAGGTAAAAAGTAGCTTCTTTTCACCCCTGCGTCCCTACTCACTCCATCTTACGGCAGTAATAGTTCAGTACTTGGAGCAACAGTTGTAGTGGGGTAGTATTTAATTCGTTGTAGTAGTTGAAGTAATAACAGGATTATTATTAGCAGGGATGTTGGTAGTGTTTGAAATGGTAGTGATTGTTGGAGTAGTAGCTGAAGTTAGAGAGGTAGCATTTGTAGTAGTAATAGCAGTAAAAATAATAGCAGTAAAAGTAATAAAGTGAGAGTAATAGGATAGGTTGGTGGTAGTGGTAGTAGAAATAATAATAATGAAAGTAATAGGATTATTTAGCCTATATCATAGTAAATTCACCAAAAATTATTTCTTAATTTTTTCTTAGAGTAATTTTAAGTTTCTTAATAGGATACTGTTAATAGTTTCTCTGAATAACTAGATAAGTCCCTTGTGCAAACGCTTGTATTTCCTTATTTTGACTATGCTGACATTTTACTGACCAACCTTTCCAGCGACAACATAACGAAACTTCAACGTGCTCATAATTTGTGTGTACGTTTTGTAAGCAATGTTCGTAAATATGATCATATTACTCCATCCCTGGAAACAATAGGTTGGCTTAAACTAGATAAGAAAAGAAATTTACATTCACTTTTCCTTCTCTTCGAAATCTTGAACTCTTCTATTCCTTCGTACCTGTCGTCTCGCTTCACATACCTTTCTTCCCACCACAATCTGAACACACGCTCTCGCCATGAAACAATACTAACAATACCATCCTATCACACCTCCTCATACTCATCCTCTTTTACAATAGCCCTGCGAAGACTCTGGAATTCGTTACCTGCTAGCATCAGGGACTGTCGAAATAAAATTGAATTCAAACGGAAACTTACTAGGCACTTGGTCAGTAATTGAGACTCGTTCAGACATGGTTTCTTGTAAATAGTTCCTTTAATCTGTCACAAAATATCTCAGTATATGGTAATTTCATCACTATAGAATTTTGTTATCTAGGTTTAATTTGTAATTCAGTAAATACAAAAATATTCTTTGTTCTTAACTTCTATGATAAATTGTCTGTCATTAATCAGGTAATCTTGTCGTACTTTAATTCTTGTTGTAATTGTAGTTGTAAATTTAATATTAATTGTAATTTTATTCTTCATATTATAGTTGTAGCCTAGCTTTCATTAATCAGGTAATCTTGTCGTACTTTAATTCTTATTGTAATTGTAAACTTAATATTAATTGTAATTTTATTCTACATATTATAGTTGTAGTCTAGCTTTCATTAATCAGGCAATCTTGTCTTACTTTAATTCTTATTGTAACTGTAATTGTAATTTTATTCTTCATATTATACAGTAGTTGTAGTCTAGCTTTCATTAATCAGGTAATCTTGTCTTACTTTAATTCTTATTGTAACTGTAATTGTAAATTTAATATTAATTGTAATTTTATTCTTCATATTATAGTTGTAGTCTAGCTTTCATTAATCAGGTAATCTTGTCTTACTTTAATTGTTATTGTAACTGTAATTGTAAATTTAATATTAATTGTAATTTTATTCTTCATATTATAGTTGTAGTCTAGCTTTCATTAATCAGGTAATCTTGTCTTACTTTAATTGTTATTGTAACTGTAATTGTAAATTTAATATTAATTGTAATTTTATTCTTCATATTATAGTTGTAGTCTAGCTTTCATTAATCAGGCAATCTTGTCTTACTTTAATTGTTATTGTAACTGTAATTGTAAATTTAATATTAATTGTAATTTTATTCTTCATATTATAGTTGTAGTCTAGCTTTCATTAATCAGGTAATCTTGTCTTACTTTAATTGTTATTGTAACTGTAATTGTAAATTTAAATTTAATATTAATTGTAATTTTATTCTTCATATTATAGTTGTAGTCTAGCTTTCATTAATCAGGTAATCTTGTCTTACTTTAATTGTTATTGTAACTGTAATTGTAAATTTAATATTAATTGTAATTTTATTCTTCATATTATAGTTGTAGTCTAGCTTTCATTAATCAGGTAATCTTGTCTTACTTTAATTGTTATTGTAACTGTAATTGTAAATTTAAATTTAATATTAATTGTAATTTTATTCTTCATATTATAGTTGTAGTCTAGCTTTCATTAATCAGGTAATCTTGTCTTACTTTAATTGTTATTGTAACTGTAATTGTAAATTTAAATTTAATATTAATTGTAATTTTATTCTTCATATTATAGTTGTAGTCTAGCTTTCATTAATCAGGTAATCTTGTCTTACTTTAATTGTTATTGTAACTGTAATTGTAAATTTAAATTTAATATTAATTGTAATTTTATTCTTCATATTATACTTGTAGTCTAGCTTTCATTAATCAGGTAATCTTGTCATACTTTAATTCTTATTGTAATTGTAATTGTAAATGTAATATTAATTGTAATTTTATTCTTCATATTATAATTGTAATCCCCTGGTAGAGGGGCAGAGAAGGCCTGATGGCCTTATCTCTACCAGGTTAAACAAATCAATTGTACTAATACTAGATAAACTACTAATACTGCCTTAGGAGATAAACAACTTTCTTACCAGCTCATTGGCCGATAAACTTAGTACTCTCAAATGTGTTACTCCGTTTATTAGAGCATTTATGACACTGAAATCCAACCAGCGATCAGAGAGGCCGTGTGTCAGTTCGCCTGTCTGGAGATAAATCCATTTTCTTGCCGTTATTATAATACAATTTTCATATTTGAAGCACTCAGGTGAACATGAAATTTTTAATAAGCTTATTGCATCAGAATTATTATTCATAAGATGAAAGGGAAGCATTGAGTTAATTAATTCACGTAAGTACTTAAAATATTCATCATAAAATGTCTCTCACGGTATAGAAATATTTCCCTCCTGGAAAAGAACAGCCAAGTTGTGATTTTTCTCTTTCTTTTCACAGGACGGATAAACACGAATAAATTACGTGTAATTTCATACGCAGGTCTCACAATTCCTATGACGTAAGGGATCATCAAAGATACAAATCACAGTCTTCAATCAAAGAGGGTTTTTTTAGTGGGTTATTTTACGACGCTGTATCAACATCTCAGGTTATTTAGCGTCTGAATGAAATGAAGGTGATAATGCCGGTGAAATGAGTCCGGAGTCCAGCACCGAAAGTTACCCAGCATTTATTCATAATATAATCAAATAGGTTCTTTTTCTGAAATACTCGAATACTTCAAAAATTATACGCAGTGGCTTACTGAGAGCGTTTTCAGTTTCAAATTCAGTGTAACCAAGTTCGAGTTTCAACGGTGAAGTTCAAATTTATCTCCTTCAGCATTGATTTCTTGTATTTTTTAACTTCAAATTAAAAAATACGGATGAATTACGAAGAACACGGGTATTAACACTATCTATAAGAAACATTATACAACGTCTAAAAATTCCCTGACATACCTACATTTTTACAGAACTTAAAAGTCATTTGTTATGCGTTATATTAACCTTTCAGCGCTGGTGCCATAATTTGTGACATTTGATCTCTTTTTTTAATAAACCATTTCTTTTCATATATATGAATATGTAATTTTACAACATATAGGCCTATATAACAATAACATTACTTTACTGATTCTATGAAACTGTTTAACACAGGTATTAATACTACCTATAAGAACAATTGTAAACTTTTAACATTAAGATAGTATGAATCATATGTGAGAATTAAGATGAAGCCGAAAAATAAGAAAGACTGGAGAATGTTAGGTTTGCAGTGAAGGACCTGCCCTTGGGCATAACATTGTGAATGAATGAATGAATGAATGAATGAATGAATGAATGAATGAATGAATGAATGAATGAATGAATGAATGAATGAATGAATGAATGAATGAATGAATATCGAATTGAAGTTGTAGCAATGATATTTGTATGTATACAAAATTAAAAGTGTGTATCAACTAGCAAAAATAATTTTAAATTTCAATATTTCCTCCCCTTACCTAAATATATATATAATAAAATATACTTTTTAATTGGTTATTTTACGACGCATAATCAACTGCTATGTTTATCTAGTGTCTGAATGAGATGAAGGTGATAATGTCAGCGAAATAAGTCCAGGGTCCAGCGTCGAAAGTTACCCAGCATTTGCACTTAGGCTGACGACAGAAAAAACATCAACCACGTAACTTGAACCCGGGCCCGTTTTGCAGTCAGGCAATAAAATATACTACAATGTTAAAAAGTACATATTGTATTTTATTATATTAGAGGAAATACGTCTTTACGCAATCATTGGGATTTCCTAAAATCCCCTTTCAATTTTTAACAGTTTATTTGATGAGATTTTATTAAGTGGTTGCTTAGTAACGGTAGCTTTGTCATGCAGTTATCTGGTATTCGTCTTAAAATTGGGTGAAACCCAGTGGCGGCCGGTGAGACATTCTGGTGGTTGTGCCAGAAATGAAAAAAGTTGTACGCAAATTACCCTAGTGAAATTAATAATCGCAGTTCACGTTTGCATTATATTAAATGAAACACATTAATTAAACCAGTTATTTTACCAGGTGTACAGTTAATAATGTATCTAGTAACAGTTACAATAACATTTCAGAAACTAATAACGAAATTTACAGATACAGATAATCAAAACTTTTACAGCATTGTTAGTCAAATACAAATAACTTTTATAACTAGTAAAATTACTGGCAAAAACACACGAGATAAACAATGGCATAGATAATAAACAAACACGTTTGCACTTTTTTTAATAGGCCGATGAATCCAAGGCAGCGGCCTGAATAACACATGTCCATGTCCTGCACAGATCTCATGTATCGTTAACAGAAGCATCAGTACTATAGCAACATTGTAGCGATATTTAGTTGCCGCAAAATAAAACAAATATTACACAACATTAACAAACAGTTTTACATAATATGAAAAAATATTTATCTTTCTAAAAAGAACCATGACTATCTCTGCGTTCAATATAGTTAAATGGATAATAATTTACACATTCAAATCCAAGTTATGTGCATTAGTTTTGAATTGGCAACATTACATTAACATTTGGCGCGCAACTCTAACTCATAGACAAATAACGTCTCCAACAACCCTGCCATCTAGCGAAATTTCTGCATTACTGTGCTCTAGCGGGCGGAATATTAACTATTGAGTCAAATTGAATTCGGCTCAAAGTCTGCCATAAGAAACGCATATAAACTAGAAGCAGTAGCCTTTTGTACAGTGTTATATGGACGCAGGTAGTGCCTCAGCGAAGTGGCTCCAACGTTCGGAAAAACGCTGCAAGAGTGCGTCCGGATATGTGCGCGCGCTCGTTCAAATGAAATACGAATAAAATGTATAAACTATTACAACTGCTTTCTAGGATATTATTTTTGTTTCTTTCATTGGTAGTGCCATGGCACACTGGCACTACCCCAAAAGCCGCCCCTAGTGAAACCTCAGAAAATATCCTATTAGGAAATACTGAAATCGAACCCAATCTTGAGCAGAAGTCCCTCTGGAAAATAACGGAAGAATTCTAAGGCCGAAACAAGTCAACGTTGCCGATGTTCTTAAAATTTTGATGACGATGAAGACGCTCTTGGCAACCTCACCTAGTCTCCTATGGATTCAACATCCTCGAATCTTTATGTCGCTTCATGTTCTAGCATAAGGAACGTCAAAATAATTTGACAGTATCTCACAAACAGTGCTTACTTACATCCATGAGGGGAATCCCAAGACGACATATCGACATTTCCAAGAAACAATAGGGATGGTTTTGCTTCTTCCATTTTCGCCGTTCCCTTCCCCTTCTCACGCATGTTCCCGCGACAATATTGGACATCTCCGCAAGCTCTGGGAAATGTCTTTGCCGTGTCGTGAGCCCATCGTTTTCCTGCTCTTGCAGCACACAGGGCAGTAAAGCTATTGGTAGCAATACCACAGCGCTGGTCCCTGTTCCACCATAAAAAGATCTCCTTTTTTAATACCCAGCCTGGGATTCATTCCGTTACATAGGGGAGGACTTGGTGGTCAGTCCAGTCGATGGCAGCCAATATAAGGGAAAGGGTCTTGGTGACCTCGCATCCTATGAAATGTTTCTTAAAATGGAAGTCGCGATCCCGGAGTACAAGTCGTAAGGTCTCGATTCTTCCACTCACACAGTTCACTGACTCAATAAAAAAAAAAAACGTAAACCTTAGGCTGAAAATAACAAACAATTTCTTTTAGGGAATAGGCAGAGATTTTCACCTAATTAATATAGGAAAAAATTGAAACTCCTATTTTGTTATACTAATAAATTAGTAAATGAGGCGTTGAGTTTCAAAATACTTCATATCCAAATTCTATTACGTTTTCCATAAGTTAAAAAAATGTAAATTTTCTTTTTATAATCTATTTGAACCTCTATGTCGTGTAGTCAATTCTCTGAAGGAAGGTCTGAACCTCATAAGTGACAGCCATAAGCCATCACTCATGAAGCAACTAGGCCAGGAAATAATGGGGTAGGGTGGCCAGTTCCTTTCTCTCTTCATTGAATACATCGCTGACAATTTATTCAGACTTACATGTTAAAAATCTGCAAAGTCTCAAACTTTAAGGATGATAAAATAAGGCATAATATATTGCCTAGGCTGTTGATTTCAACTTAACGCTAGTATACCATATTTCATTTTTAATTGTTTTTTTTTAGAAACTAACTTAAGATTATGAAGTTTTCGTGGCATGTTAATACATAGGCCTATGAGAGTCTTAATGATAGTTACAGTATTTTAAAATAGCTTAAGAAGTTTCTGATTGTTTATATGGAAAAATAATTCTTAAACGACGAATATCAATTTCAAGTCTAGTAAAAAAAATAGTGCACATATTAAAAAGTAATTCTGTATTTTTAACTAAGAAAGAGACTAGTGAAGTGCTTTGTGTGGAGTGTAAAATTTTATGGAAGAGAAATATGGACATTATGAGGAAGTGAAGAGAAGCAAAGCGACTAGAAGCTTTTGAAATGTGGATATGGAGAAGAATGGAGCGTATGAAATAGGCAGAATAAGAAATCAAGCTATGTTGGACAGAGCGGGTGAAGAAATAATGATTCTGAAACTGATCAGAAAGAGAAAAAGGAATTGGTAGGGTCATTGACTGAGACTAAGAGGAAGGCAGAAAATAAAGGTTGGAGAATGCTGGATTTGCAGAGAAAGACCTGCCATTTGACAGAAGTATGTATGTATGTATGTATGTACATGTTTTTATGTTCGTATCCTCTAATAATAAGTGGTTAACACTTTATTACGATCAGAATTGTAGAAAACGAAAAATATGTACCAATGTAAAATGATAAACTGTTATAATAATAATAATAATAATAATAATAATAATAATAATAATAATAATAACAATAATAATTATTATTATTATTATTATTATTATTATTATTATTATTTATTTTACTTACAAATGGCTTTTAAGGAACCTGCAGGCCGCACTCACATAAGCCCGCCATCGGTCCCTATCCTGTGCAAGATTAATCCATTCTCTGTCATCATATCCCACCTCCCTCAAATCAATTTTAATATTATCTACCTTGTACGTCTCGGCCTCCCAAAGGTCTTTTTCCCTCCGGTCCCCCAACTAATACTCTATATGCATTTCTGGATTCGCTCTTACGTGCTACAAGCCCTGCCCACCTCAAACGTCTGGATTTAATGTTCCTAATTATGTCAGGTGAAGAATATGAAGTGTAACTTTCTGCATTCTCCTGTAACTTAATCCCTCTTAGCCCCAAATATTTTCCTAAGAGCCTTGTTCCCAAACATCCTTAATCTTTGTTCCTCTCTCAAAGTGAGAGTCCAAGTTTCACAACCATACAGAACAACCGGTAATATAACTGTTTTATAAAATCTAACTTTATGATTTTTTAACAGCAAACTGGATGACAAAAGCTTCTCAACCGAATAATAACAGGCATTTTCCCATATTTATTCTGCGTGTAATTTCCTTGCGAATGCTATTTATATTTGTTACTGTTGCTCCAAGATATTTGAATTCTTCCACCTCTTCGAAGGATAAATCAATTTCTATGTTTCCACTTCGTACAATATTCTGGTCACGAGAAATAATAATAATATTAATAATAATAATAATAATAATAATAATAATAATAATAATAATAATAGCAATAATAATACTAATAATACTAATAATAATAATAATAATAATAATAATAATAATAATAATAATAATAATAATAATAATATAAAAAGTACTGTATAAATTGGAAATTATTTTTATGTTCGACCATACCGAAATGTAGTAATTATATACAGCCCTTTAGTGCACCTCATTAAAGTACACCTATTCATTATAGTTCAGTTGTTCAGCCAATGAGAAATCACCATTGTAGCATTATAAAACCGCAAGTATCGATTATTCTCGGATATGCAATCGAAAGACAATTAGCGAAACGTTACGGAGGCTGGAAATCCGATACTGTCGCAGAAGGTTATGTTCTGTTACTATAATAATTAGCGTTAATTGTAATTAATATTCAAATAAATTCAATTTGTCATCTCGTTTATCAATTCTAAATCAATTTCCAGGTTATATCAAGATTAATGTTCATGTTATTCTCCAGATTATATCAAGGTCAATGACATTCGTTCCTCGGAAAATATCAATACTTTCGCTTCTGCGCACATCTCACAATTTAGAAGGTCAGTTCCGCTCCTCACTTAGATAGCCATAACATGAATACTTATGAATAATTTCAAGTTAGAAATATGTTCGAGCATAAAAAGTCGTATGAAACTTGCCTATAATGGTAATTAAGACGCTCGTATGAAAATTATGAAACTCGCTTGCGCTCGTTTCATAAACAAACATACTCACGTCTTAATTACTACCATTATAGGCTCGTTGCATAATGTACTATTATACCTTAGAATACAGTAAAATGTAATAACCAAACCAGGTTAATTAAATAATAAAACATTCTCTTATTCAGTACAAAATATTTCAAAACCTATGATTTATCAGGACCAAATCTATGATAATTTGTTTTCACGCATTTGTTTCAAAATTGTCACACTCTATAACAACCATCGTCCCTTACAGAAATAGAGACCCATTTGCAACACAGTAATACTGTCCGTTTAACACCGTGTAATGTAGCCTGTGTAATTGACAAGCGCTCTCTTTCTTTATTCAAGTCTCTTCGTGACTATTACATTTCAAATGCGTTGTACACGCCTCTTCTTCACCACTTGTAGCTTACTTCTCGCACAATGACCACTAGAAGCAGTGCCAAAAGCTAACAGCGCTGTAAACTTGAGAAATATGTTTAACCAGTGATAGTTGATGTTGGTTACTGCAGACCACAAAGGTATGATGTATCTGATATAGTTTGAACACATCATATAATGGCCCGCGGTGGAAAATCTTTTAGGAATTAGAAGAGGTGTTGAAGGGCATCCTTCAGCTGTCTGTAGGGGGCACGTGTGGGAGAGTGGCTAGTTTAATATAGCTTCCACTAACACTGGCTTCAGGTATCTTTAATGTATACAATGCTCATTACATTACTATGGTTGGGGAAATAGCGTGCGATAGACAAAGGGAATTCAGTTTCAGTCCTCATTCCATTTCAGTCAACTGCTCTCAGGTCAGTAGAGCTGGGTATACTCTAAGCCGCTGTCTAGATCCGTTCTAATGTACCATTAGTCATAGAGTCGCACACACGTTTCAAATAGGATTAGTAACCAATATAATATCAGCCCTCCTGACACCAACTCCGTCATACCTCAAACACCATCACCCCCTGTCCTGCGTAATAGATATATAGCATCTACGAAATGCACCCTCTTCCACCCTAATATCGTGGACAAACACAGAAGCTGCTTTTAGTTTCGCCATCGCAGAAACTTATAAGCTAAGAGTATAGATAAAATTACCCAATTACCGACTTCCATTCCTTCCTTCTTTTCTATCCTCTGCTCCTCTTTACTTCCCAATCTTCGCTACCAATATCAACCAATAATGCTTTTTTCACTGCCCTGTAGAAATATCTACATATACTCGAGGCGCCATCAACTTTCAGCCCTCTACAGAGTCAAGTATTTCAGATATTCTTCAGCAAATAATAAGTGACCACATAAATATCGTTCACTTCGACATAGACTTTCATTGTTTCTCTTCCCCTATTTGTACATTCTTTATTTCTCATTTTAAACTAATTAGGAATAGCCTATGTAGATATTATTTCAATTTCATTTATTTCATTTTTTCCTAAGGATTCTCTTACTATTTCCATTATATTCCTATTTTCTTCTTTCAATTTTCTTTCGTTTGTTTCTCTATAGCTTCTAATCGTCCTTACCACTTTTCCTATCTTTCTTTCACATTTCTTCTCTTATTTCGTTTCTTTCCCCCCCTCAATCCTTTTTTTTTTCATTACCTTTCTTTTGCTTTTCCTTTCATATCCTCCACATTTCCTTTCATTTCATTCCCTTTATTTTCCCCCCTTTCTTTCATTTGCTCCATATTTCCGTTTTTCTTTCATTTCCTTCGTCGTTTCTTATAATTTCCTCCATCTTTCCCCTTTTCTTTCATTTGATACGTCTTTCAATTTTTCTTTCATTTTGTCAATATTTCAAATTTTCTTTCATTTCCTCCATCTTTCCTTTATTCTCATTCCCTCCAGGTTTTCATTTTTGAATACTTTCATATTTTTCTTCCTCTTTCATTTCATCCATCTTTTCCCTTTTCTTTCACTTCCTGCTTATTTCCTTTTCCTTCCATTTCCTACTTTTCCATTTTCATTTCGTTTTCATCTTTTCCTTTGTCTTTCATTTCCTCCAGCTTTCACATTTTCTTCCACTTTCATCGTGTTTCTACATTCCTTTCTTTTTTTCATCTCTTCCATTTCGTTAATTTTCTTCAACTTTTCCTGTTTTCATTTCATCCATATTTACCTTTTTCCTTTATTTCTTCCATCTTTCTCTTTTTCTTTCATCTCCTCTGTCTTTCCCTTTCACTTCCTGAATATTTCTGTTTTCTTTCATTTACTCCGTATTTTACTTTCTCTTTCGTTTACTCTAAATTTACGTTTTCCTTTCATTACCTCCATTTTCCCCCTTTTATTCCATTTCATCCATCTTTCCGTTTTTCTTTCAATTCGTCCATATTTCCATTTTTCATTCATTTCCTCCATCTTTCCTTTTTTCTCACACCCACCAGCTTTCCATTTTTGATTACTTCCATATTTTCCTTTCTCTTTAATTTCATCCACCTTTCCCTTTTCTTTCACTTCCCCCAGCTTTCCCTTTTTCTTTCATTTCCTCCATATTTCCATTTTTCTTTCATTTCCTCCATCTTTTCATTTTTAAATTTCTTCTTATTTCCGTTTTTCTGTAATTTCCTCCATTGTTTTTCTTTAATTTCTTCCATCTTCCTCATTTTCCTTTATTTCCTCTATATTTTTTCCTTTAATTTTATCCATCTTCCACTCCTTTTGACATAATCCATTTTCCCTTTTTTCTTTAATTTCCTCCACATTTCTCTTTTCCTTTTATTTCCTCCATCTTTCCATTTTTCTTTAATTTCGTTCATATTTGCTTTCTTTTATTCCCTCCAGCTTTCCATTTATTTATTACTTCTATATTTCCCTTTTTTTTCATTTCATCTATCTTTTCCCCTTTTTTCCATTTCTTCCATATTTTCCTTGTTATTTCATTTTATCCATCTCTCCCTCCTTTCATTTCCATTATATTTCCGTTTTTCTCTCATTTCCTTCATCTTTTCCAGTTTATTTCATTTCCTGTACCTTTCCCTTTTTCCTTCATTTCCTCTATGATTTCTTTTTTTCTTTCGTTACCTTTACATTTTCTTCTTTTGCATTTCCTCTTTCTCTTCTTCCAATTCGCCAACAAGAAACTGCAACAATGATCTCTACTTTTTCTTTTTTATTTGTTTGTTTGTTTCTTTCTTTCTCTTGTTCCCTTATTTCCTTGCTATACTTATTCATTTTTTTTTTGTTTCTCTCCTTTCTTCCTTCCTGATATTTATAAATAAATACAGTACATGTCAGTATAATCTTCGGTTCGTGGTAATCTACAAGCCAAGAAACTGTAAAACATTCGCCAGTTCATAACCAGCTACCAGTCAACGAAAATCGAGAAGGATTTCCGTACAGTTTTGCATGTCTGTGTTGTATATATCCCTCGTGTGTGTCGTAAGCCTTATTCTGAAGCATTCAGCCGTCATCCGTGGCCCAGGAGACACAACTAATTGAACTAATACCCTACTAGAAGTTACATATGAAATACGTATATCCGTATCAGGCAGGGCCGCCCCAGTCGTTTGTTGTTCCAACGAATGCTGTGCGACTTGCTTTGATATAAATTTATAATTAAATATTTTACTTCCACAAAGTAATTGAATATTCATGCCATCGCCGCCAGTAGCTCACATGACGTAGTTTGAATATGAAATTTATCTATTGGCATATATATTTCTATTCACAGCGGATACGGCCCGCGCGCGCGCTCTTGGCCATTTTAATAATTCCGCAACAAAGATGGAACGCTCTTCTCACCTGAATGGCGGCAGGCTTCCAGAAATTATTCCACCCTGTGTGCCGTCCTGAATTTTCAAATATAGCCCACAACTCTATAATGCCGCTTACCGGGAAACATTGAAGTCCACTGTGGTCTAGAGGTCAGTAACCTTGCCACTGGATCCAAAGTCCGCTGGCGCAAATCCGGGGAGAAATTTGAAATTTTAAGGTATGATTTGACACCTGAGAATCGCCCTTGGAAGTCTGCTATATATATATATATATATATATATATATATATATATATATATATATATGTTTACATTTTCATTTATATCTATATCTGTGTCTTTTATTTACGTATGTAGGCCTATATGTCTAGTTCTTTTTGTGACTTCAAACTATATTGGTTATAATGTAAACAGTTATGCACCTTAGACAGAAGGGTCCCTGTTTCGACACCGGTGCAGCGTCATCTTCAGTGTCGTATGGGTATTGAATTGTAATTGTGTATTAAGTTTATGTTGTGGGTGTGTTATTGTGTGCTTGTATAGGATAAACTAGGGTCTGTTGGACAGTCGGGCATGTTGGACACTCCGTACTTTAACGTGTTACCACGCCAGCCGTATTGTTCTAGCATGTTTAACTGTGAATTTTTTGGTGTGATGTATAGTATTTCCATATCTGTTTCTATGTTAGTGTAGTCGTGATTGTTGTTGACAATATGTTCTGCGTAATTTGATGCGATGTATGGTTTAGTTATAGCCTTGATGTGTTAAAATGTTATGTTTTATTTAACGACGCTCGCAACTGCCGAGGTTGTATTAGCGTCGCCGGTATGCCGGAATTTTTGTCCCGCAGGAGTTCTTTTACACGCCAGTAAATCTACAGACATGAGCCTGTCGCAATTAAGCATAGGCCTACTTATATGACACGACCTGGCCCGGGATCGAACCCGCAACCTCGGGCATAGAAGGCCAGCGCCATACCAACTGAGCCAACCAGGGCTTTGATGTGTTCATTGTATCTTGTTTGAAAGGATCTTCCTGTCTGTCCTATGTAAAAATCTGAGCAGCTATTACATTTTAGTTTGCAAACTCCAGTTGAATTATATTTATTTGTATGTTTGATGTGATTATTTAGATCTTTCTGTGTTGTGTTATTTGTTTTATATGCCATCTTGTATTTTAGTTTTCTGAATGAAGTTGCGATTTTGTGTGTATTGGTAGTGTGATATGTTAATGTTATGTATTTATTCTTGTGTGGTGTTTGTGTTGGTTTGTTCTGTTTTTGTTTTGCCTTTTTTATTAGTGTGTCTATTATGTAAGGATTATATCCATTGTCTTGTGCTATATATTTTATTGTGTTTAATTCTTCATTATAGTTGTCATTGTTCATTGGCATGTTAATTAATCTGTGTGTCATTGTACGGAAAGCTGCATGTTTTTGTTGTATGGGATGGTTTGATGAATTGTGTATATGTATTGTGGTTGTGGTGGGTTTCCTGTTTATCTTCAATTCGTGTCTGTCATTTATTTTGGTTATAGTGATGTCTAAGAAGTTTATAGTTTAGTTATGTTCTGTTCCTATTGTATACTTTAATTGTATGTATGTATTTATTTACACTGCAAGTGGGCATGCACCCGGTGGCAGTGGTATACACAATATAAACAATACACAATAAAGAAATGATAAGCAATACACTATAAATTTACAATACACAATACAATTATACAATACACAATAGGCCTACAATTTTATACACAATACAGTAAGAATACACAATATAATTTAACACAATAATAATAAAAACATTTCAACCTACATTATTATGTATAGGTCCTACATAAGTTTCAATAGTCTTTCACTTTACTATCATCTCACTCACTGTAGTGGCACTATGACGCATTTCACTGACACTTTAGCACACATTTCACTGACACTATAGAACACATTTCATTGACGCTATAAATTATCACTGATCGGAACTATTCTCTGCACTGTAAAACCATAACTTCACTGACTCACCACGCTTCACTGATACAACAGTTCAAATAAGTCAAATAATTACACCCTTATGCATACTATACTTATAAACAGAACTACATTTAAGCTAAACATTTCTAGTCTAAGGCCCCCTTACATGCTATTTTTAAATAATTTACAATTCAAACCAAGGATGTAACTCGTCAGGCTAAATAAATACATGTCACCTTAAAAAAATTAAATGTTAAATGTCGCCTTAATTTTAATTTGCACTTTATACACAACTTTTTAAATTATTCTTGAATCTCCTTAAGGAAGGACAGCCCTCAAAGACAGCTGCAGGTAGGTCATTCCAATCATTTATAGTTCTATTTAAAAATGAGAATTTACCTACATCCGTTTTCTGTTTCCTACATTTGATTTTAAAATCATGATCGTTCCTACCATAGTACGTTGGCTTTTCTAACCGAGCCGTTATGTCTACCCATGCTTTCTGACCTAGATGTGCTCTATACAGTGATGTTATTCTAGTTTTCCTACGTCTGTTTTCCAAAGTTTCCCATTTAAGTTCTTTTATCGTATCGTTTCCATCTTCTCTTTTACCTTTAACAAATTTAGCTGCCCTATACTGGATTCTTTCTAAGGAATTTATCTGATATATTCTATAGGGATCCCAACACGTAGTTCCGTATTCCATTAACGGTCGCACTAACGTTAGATATGCTATTTGCCTCGATTTGGGGCTAGCCTTTCTCAAGATTTGTGATGTATTTTGTTGTGTTGTTGATGTATTGTATTTACACCTTTATCTTGCATTTGTATCTGCTTTTATCCCCTTTTTCATGTCATCTTTTTTTTTTATATTCTAAGCAAATATTTGTACTTCCTATTGTCATTGGAGCTTTGCCCTGTTATAGACATGAATGAATGAATGAATGAATAAATAAATAAATAAATAAATAAATAAATAAATAAATAAATAAATAAATAAATAAATAAATAAAATTTTACCACAGACAGCATTTATTATTTTACAAAAATTATACTAACCACAGTAATAATAGACTAATATATTCATTGCGATCCGTTATTAACTGTGTGAGAAGGACTGAATAAACAGTCACTCACTCTAATGGTATTTATTACATTAATCGGACGATTATTTTCGTCCATTCGGGCATAATCAGGTGGCTTACTTATTCTATTCGACTCATTTCTTAACATTAAAATAGTGCTTCAAATTTATTAGTTACAATATGACCTTATAATTAACATTGCAATACTAAACTCTTAACATTAAATTTAATGTATTAATCTATACTAATAATAAATCTATAGCCGAAAATTTTCTGGTAATTTTCGATTTTCCAAAAATAATTGGTCCTAACATATATAATTAACCACCCTGAAACCGAAAATCGCTTTCTTGACATTTTTGTTTGTATGTCTGTCTGTCTGTGTGTAAGTTTGTTACCTTTTCACGCGATAATGGATGAACGGATTTCGATGAAAATTGGAATATAAATTATGTTCGTTGCAACTTACATTTTAGGCTATATGGCATTCAAAATACATTATTTAAAAGAGGGGTTATAAGGGGGCCTGAATTAAATAAATCGAAATATCTCGCTTATTATTGATTTTTGTGAAAAATGTTACATAACAAAAGTTCCTTTAAAAATAATTTGCGATAAGTGTTATTCCTTGAAAATTTTGAGTAGGACTGATATTTAATGAGATAAATGAGTTTTAAAATTAAAATAACTGCCATCTAAGGCCATATAATGAAATAAAAAACCAATGACTTCGTCTATAAGGGGCCTTGGACAGCAACAATCGAAAACTATGAAAGATAGCCTACAGAGAATGTTTCTGTGTTTGTATGAAGTAATATCGGAAGCTAAATTAACCGATTTGTATAATTAATTATTATTTCACCATTGGAAAGTGTAGTTTCTCTAGATGGACATAATTTTATAATGTTATTACAGTAAGTTCTGATATGATATGATATAATATAATGTAATATAATATAATATAATATAATATAATATAATATAATATAATATAATATAATATAATATAATATAATATAATATAATATAATATAATATAATATAATATAATATAATATAATATAATATAATATAATATAATATATGTAATGTAATATTATATATTATAATTTAAGTAATTTGAAGGGTTCAGAACCATAGTGGGCCAAACGCCATTTACTGAATACGTAGAAAACAAGGTTTAAAATTAAGTCATTACCATAATTCAATGGAAGCCTATAACAAGTAAAATAAAGTATACACATTAAATCTAAATGATGTCAATCTTCATTAAACTATGGTTGCATGTAATAAAACTTAGAAACATGTTAAAGGAATTGTCATTGCACCAAATGAGTGTCTCTGGATCAAAATGATCGCATTTTAATTATTTGGATGCAATTTAAATTAAGTAACATATTAAACGATATATCCTTCTATCAAACACGAATGTTCCCTGGATCAAATGTCCTATTTAATTATGTAATTACTTTATATTTATTTCTAACGGGTGCAGCGGAGCGCATGGGTACGGCTAGTAATGTAATAAATATCATTAGAGTGAGTATTGGTCATTCAATCTTTGTTAGATAGTTAAGGAAGGATTACAATGAATTCTATCTACTATTCCACCTTTACGGGATGGCACGGACTGAGACCGTAATCGCACTCAGGCCGTTCGAGTGGGCCCACTGTACTATCCGGGATGGAATAGTGCGCATGCCCTGAGGCCCCCAGCGCATCAGATCCTCCTGAGCTCCGCCTCTGAACTCAACTGAATATAAAGTTGTTTATACTTGTGAATTTAATTCATTTGCTTGCTATGTATTGTCTATTCTTCAACTGATAAAGTTGTTTATACTTGTAAATTGAATTAATGTATGCTTGAATTGCTATGTATTGTGCATTTTTTCAACTGATAAATTTGTTTATACTTATAAATTAAATTCATTTATGCTTGGATTACTATGTAATGTGCATTTTTAACTGATAAAGTTGTTTATACTTGTAACTCGAATTTATCTATGTTTGAGTTGTTGAGTATTGTACATTTTTCAACTGATGAAGTTGTTGATAACCTACTTGTACATTGAATTAATTATGTATTACATGGTTTTGTATAGCTTAGCTGATTGAATTGTTTATGCTTGTAAATTAAATTAGTTTACTCGCTATGTACTGAAGACTTTTCTATTGTTGAAGTGATGAATTGTTCAGGCTTGTAAATTGAATTAAAAGTTTACTGTTAATTGTATATTTTTGCATAGCTCAATTGTTGAAACTGCTTACTATGTATTGTATTTATTTTTTGTAGAGCCATCAGTGTAGCTGAGTTCCGCTTGGACTTAGGTTAGATTCCCGCTTGGGTTGATTACCTGGTTGGGTTTTTCTAAAGTTTTCCCCAACCGTAACGCAAACGTCGGGTAATGTAAGGTGAATCATTGGTCTCACTTCATCTGAACATAAAACTGTATAACTCTTAACTTGTTTCGCATCTTAAAGCCTCAGTGGTAATATAAGATGTATGGAATACATTAAATGAAATACAAAAATTAAAAAACTATAACGGATGGTCAAAATTCGTGTGGTTTATCACGCCTTAACATTTCATTTCATATGGTTTTTCCGATACGCAAGTTGTAATACTGTATTAAATTAACATGAGCCGTCTGTGCTTGTTTAATTTCATATAAATTGATTATAACATGAACGTTTTCGGCACTAATGTGCCATTTTCAAAGGTATGAAAGTTTGCCTAATTACATTTTCAAATAGATACACATGAACTGTGTAAGTGAGACATATAGTAGTAGATAGATAGCTTTATTGATATTGTTCACAAAAGTACAAAACTTAATAATTTAAAAAAAGATCTATATACAAATGTAGTTCTACATAATAAATATACAATTTCCTAAACTAATTAATCTATCGCAAATCTCAATAATTTATTGGTTCAAACTTGCACTTACGTCTTGTTTTAGTGCATGTTTAAACCAATCGTGATAACCCTTAAGACTTTAAACCTTAATTATTTGCTCCTTTTCAAAAATCTAATTGTAATATTTAGGTCTTATTTTACATAATAATTTATTATTCCAATTAGATGATCAGATGTCGACATACTATAAGTCATGAACCTGAAATAGCTGAATCGGTACATTCCATATGTAGGTTAATCTTTCTTTCTTACAATATTTTCATGTCAGCAGAAACGTTTGCGTAACTTCTACGAAGACTACCGCATGCCTGCTTAAAAACAAGCTTGACAAATTGCTTACATAATCAACCTCAATTTAGTTTCATCATTATGTCGCATGTACTCATTATCGATTCATTTCTATTATGATTTCTATTATGATCTAATAAATTTATTATAATTGCATTCTTATTGAAATTAAAATATATTAGTTAACGAATTTATAAAGTCAAATTTTCTTCCGAACTTTTACTAATTAATATAACTATCGGAATACCTTAATAACTACCTTAGTTCTCTATTTTCAATTTTTTTATTATTATTGAAAAAAAAACCTTGACGTAATTCTATCTTATTTTCAAAAACTGTCTTCTTACCTTATTTAATTAATAATAAGTTTTTCTGATTTTAGGAAAATTTAATCTTTGCTGATGCCTATCTCTTAGTAGGTAGTTTCGTTCAGTATCTATAGTTTTGATTGAATCTACTTTATTTCTGTTAGAGTTTCTATTTGTCATTTTACCTCTTATTAACTGTTCGTCACCTGCTTCTACTTCATCGGTCGGTATCGCACAGCTCCTCCAAATTGTAGCACTTCCTCTCGCGCACCCCGGACTACCAACGGCATGTGGCATTCTTATTAATTGGTCTTCACTTGCGCTGACTTTGCCGGTTGATCCACAATCGCTTCTCCTTGATGTATTTTAAGTGAGACATATAATGTGTACCCTTGATGATTTGAACATAACATGTAAAACACTTTTATCTAGATAATTAAAACACTCGATTATTACTAACAATTAAACCTATCGACCAATTTGTTCTTCTGCTATGTTGTCCATCTTTTGTAGAACAATGTTGTTAGCTTGACGTTAATATTTTGTCAAATGCAGTTATCCAGTCATTAAAATTGTTAAATTTCACTGTGATATAAAATGTTAAAATGTTAAAATACTTAATGTTGACCTGTCATATTCGGCAAACCGAAGAAAACAATAACCAGGTATCACTGTAACTTACATTATGTACCATGTTCCATCTAGGTAAAGTGCTTCATCATGTGAAAGTGATCAAACAAGGAACCTTGGTGCAATAACAATGAATAAGACGGGTCAACATTAAGTATTTTAACATTTTTTATCACAGTGTAATTTAACAATTTTGATGACTGGATAACTGCATTTGACAAAATATTAACGTCAAGCTAGCCACATTGTCCTACAAAAGATGGACAACATAGCAGAAGAACAAATTAGTTGATAGGTTTAATTGTTAGTAATAATAGTGTGTTTTAATTATCTAGATAAAAGTGTTTTACATGTTATGTTCAAATCATCAAGGGTACACATTATATGTCTCACTTACACAGTTCATGTGCATCTATTTGAAAATGTAATTAGGCAAACTTTCATACCTTTGAAAATGGCACATCAGTGCCGAAAACGTTCATGTTATAATCAATTTATATCTTAAAATTAGATAAGCACAGACGGCTCATGTTAATTTAATATAGTATTACGCCTGAACATGTAATTCATTCATTCTTCCATCCATCTATACATCCATCCATCAATTTCCAGTCATATAAAAATGTAACTTTGAAACAATTTTTCTCGTACTCGGTTTCTGGCATAACTCTGTTAACAGTGGCGAGATTCAGTTTAGAAAAAAGAAAGCAGTAGCTACAAGCTTGAGGGTGCAGAGAGTATAGGAGACATAAGTGGCTATAACCTGGTATAGGAAGGCCACTACTAAAGCTTGGGAGACCACGGCGATGTCCATCCACCGATACAAAACAGGAGTAGTGGGGTTGGGTGGGGGATGTTTTGAAAGCTTATTCCTCGCCTGCCCATCCTCCCAAATCAATCAAGAACTAATGAAAGTCCGGGCAGTGAGGGAAGCAAGGCTCCTTCTCTCTCTCACACACACTGGCCAAGTTTTATGTCAGTTTCTAATGCTACTTTGCGAGGTTGCAAGTGCACTTTCCCTGCTCAGCTGTCTTCCAACGCAACGGTCAACTGTGTACTGATAGTTATCACGAAAGAAGACCCTGCTATAAAATGCTGCTGTTTTATTGAAATATACTGTATTGTTTTCATCGTCATTTTAATAGCAGTAGTAGTAAAATAATAATAATAATAATAATAATAATAATAATAATAATAATAATAATAATAATAATAATAAACAAGCATACAATTATAAGATTTTAAATTGTGGATCTGTGATGTACAATTCAAATATGACTCCGTCTATTGCAATAGTGTATTGTTAAATGTCTGTGAACATGTATGTAACATAAAAATAACATATAAATATATTAAACATTGTATGTAATATTGCAACACTTGTAAAAAATTTTTCTGATAATGCATTTAGGCATAAGCTTTGTAACTGGCGAGCGGATTGATTGTGTATAGTACATAGATAATTTAATTGTGGATGTGTAATGTGTAATTGTGATGTATTAATTAATTGTGCATTTGTAATGTACTTAAGCATAAGATTTATAATTGCTAGTTGATCATATATTGTGTAGAGTAGGTAATTTTTATTTATTTTAAATTTTGGATATGTAACATAAACATAGCATGTAGTATTGCAAATATTGTATGCAATGGAACATGCTGTTTTAGCACAATAAAGAAAAAAAATAATAAATAATAATAATAATATTATTATTATTATTACTATTATTATTAATATTATTACAGTGGACTTTCCCAAGTTCGACTGAACAGAATTGAAAGTTCAGTCTAATTAGTGTACTCGGTGTGGCAGGTGAAATGAATACAAATTCTTATTGGTTATCCATCAACGAATACAGTACTGTACTTGCATTTCCTGCCCGCCCCGAGACTTGTGTATGCGCTTCTAGTACCACAGTGGGTTTCGACAGTTCCGTCTCACAAACGGTACAATTCTCAAACACAAGAAGAAGATGTCATTAATTTAAAAACAGTGATCAATATGGATATCCTAATCAATAAAATATTCTGTTTTTCTTTAACAAAAGTATCACTACAAGACACAGAACCAATTCCCATTCAAATGGCAAACCCATTTCTTAGTGCCCGTATAGGGTCGTGTCTAATTCTCCTACGTCAGCAGTCGAACTATAGGATGTCGAACTTAAGAGCTTCCACTGTATTATTATTATTATTATTATTATTATTATTATTATTATTATTATAAATACTATTATTATTACAAATACCATTATTATTACAAATACCATTATTATTATTATCATTATCATTATTATTATTATCATTATCATTATCATTATTATTATTATTATTATTATTATTATAAATACTATTATTATTACAAATACCATTATTATTACAAATACCATTATTATTATTATCATTATCATTATTATTATTATTACAGTGGACTCTCCTAAGTTCCACTGAACAGAATTGAAAGTTCAGTCTAATAAGAGTAGTGGGTATGGCAGGTGAAATGGATACATATTCTTATTCGTTATCCATCTGCCCGCTCCGAGACTTGTATATGTGAGTCTAGTACCACAGTGGGTTTTTTTAGTAGGTTATTTTACGACGCTTTATCAACACCTTAGGTTATTTAGCGTCTGAATGAGATGGTGATAATGCCGGTGAAATGAGTCCGGGGTCCAACACCGAAAGGTACCTAGCATTTGCTCATATTGGGTTGAGGGAAAACCCCAGAAAAACCTCAACCAGGTAACTTGCTCCGATCAGGAATCGAATCCGGGCCACTTGGTTTCGCGGCTAGGCGTGCTAACCGTTACTCCACAGGTGTGGACACCACAGTGGGTTTCGATAGTTCTGTCTCACAAATGGTACAATTCTCAAACAAAAGAAGAAAAGTTCATTAATTTAAAATCAGTGATTAAATATGGATATCCTAATCTATACAATATACTGTTTTCCTTTAACAAAAGTATCACTACAAGACACAGAACCAATTCCCATTCAAATGGCAAACCCATTTCTTAGTGTCCGTATTGGGGCGTGTCTAATTCTCCTACATAAGCAGTCGAACTATAGGATGTCGAGCTTAAGACTTCCACTGTATTATTATTATTATTATTATTATTATTATTATTATTATTATTATTATTATTATTATACCACCGTCATAGCATCCACACCTGTGGAGTAACGGCCAGCGCGTGTGGCCGCGAAACCAGGTGGCCAGGGTTCGAATCCCGGTCGGGGCAAGTTACCTGGTTGAGGTTTTTTCCGTGGTTTTGCCTCAACCCAATACGAGCAAATGCTGGGTAACTTTCGGTGGTGGACCCCGGACTCATTGCACCGGCATTGTCACCTTCATTTCATTCAGATGCTAAATAGCCTAGATGTTGATAAAGTGTCGTAAAATAACCCAATAAAATTAAAAAAAAAAACATCATAGCTACCAGCGTAGCTCAAATGGTAGTGAATTGGACTCGAGATCCGGGTTCAATTCTCGACTGGTTTATTATTTGGTTTGGTTTGGTTCTTCCTAGGTTTTCCCTAACTGTAAGGGGAATGTCAGGACCAGACTATATGAAGTGTGCATTTCCATAACGTTGTAAGTGCCGAAACCGGGAGAATCTATTTTTTTCACATATATCAGTTGTAGGTGCCCTGTTTGACAATATTAGGCCTACGAAAGGTTATGATTGTTATGAAGAAAGTGCTGCTCCAAGTAATAACGTAGTGCACTTTCAGGTTGTGCAAGTCACAACGTTGTATGTACTGTATAAAACTATTTTTGCTCCCACTGTAAACTTTACAAATTGGCACTTATAACGTTCTGGAAATGCACGCTTCATATACAGTAGAACTTGGTTATAACGACATCCAAGAGACCTTAGACATTATGTTGTTATAAACGAGTGTCGTAGTAACCGAGATTCACATTATCAATCTAGTGAGGTGGAAAATAAAAAATAACAAACTTAATTAGACTTATTTTAGATTTATGTATTGACTTTTAAGCCTACAATGAACAAAAATAAAATACGCGTAGGCCTAGAATATAAATACAGTATTCTGTATTAAAACAGTTTGTTCAGTACTCACCAAACTACTTTACTTAGAAGTGAAGTAATCAGTCATTTTACTCTGTTGTCTTCTACTTGCCCAATACACACTTTCTAGGGCTAAATTACGTTCTATGTTCATAATTTCAGTTGCAATTTCACTGCTCCCTTCCTAGCTTCATAGAACATGTTCATAATTCTAATGACTTCTAAAGCGTCATTCAGTCTACAATGGGCTGGGGAAACCGCCTGCATTCCAGAGGTCTATGACAGAAGGAGACTGTAAAGAATTTGTCAGGGTCAGATTTCAACAAAATATTTCTTAAAATACTTTGGTTCTTAGAAAATCTTATTCCAAACTGAGGTTGAAAACGACGTTATATTCGAGGAAGACGCATATGCATTTGTCGTATTAAGCAAGGTAGGAAAGCATATGTCTTATGGGGAATTAGTTGGGACCACAGAATATTTAACGTTATAGGCGAGGTGTCGCACAAAACGAGGTCGCTGTAACCAAGATCTACTGTAGTCTGTAGTCTGATCTTGGTAGAGCATGAAAGTCGAGGAATATTGTGGCCTCTGCCTTGTTAAATTTAAATTCGGGAAATATAAGGCCAGAAATGGAAAGAAATATAAGTACAAATTTTATTTCAAATCTCAAACATCTTACAATCGTAACAATGTTCACAATAATCACGAAAACATAAACGTTTCACAAAAATGTAGGGATCCGTTGAATACGTTGTTCACTTTTTTAACATTAGGAAAGGAAACAAATGACTAGGAAAACAAACAAAATACTACCAGAAGCAGCACATCGCGTGGCAACCTAGCAGTACACGAGAACAGTTTCTCTCCGATAGCGAGCGAGCGAGCGCCTGTATCATCATCCTTGCTGCACGGTTATAAAGCTTTAGTACCGCGCGGGTGGCGCTGCTAATCCTCGTATTGGTTGCTTATTGGCTAGCGGAAGAAGGGGAAGAAGATCGCAAGCATCTTATGTGTAACCTTCTATTACATCGCCAGCAGTTTTCGCTGTTTCTGGCCGGAAATTCTTTTACAGAGATGAAAAACTTTTCTTAAAACTTGCTGAAAATTACTTGCAACTCAACTAAACAGAATACATGATACACATAATTAATAATTGACGGTCGCTTCTGGTAGAAACATTTGAAGAATTAAAACTGTACTGTCAGAGGAATAATTTATTGTTTCTATACATCAGAAGTCTTATTAGTGTAACATGTAGCTAATCGGCGATGTACGCAATGGAAGGGGAAAGGAACTGGCCACTCTACCCCATTATCTCCTGGCCTAGTAGCCTCATAAGTTGTGCTTTTTGGTATCACATCACAGCCATAACAAAATTACAAAACACTTCCACATATGCAGAACACATCACAAATGCTAACCACACCTACAGAGACACCAACACAGACATGGAAATTCTACACATCCAACCAAAAAGCCAGAAACTAAACACGCAGAACAGTACGTAATATACAGACACACAAAAACACATCCAAATGAAATTCTCAACACACAACTCAATTTCAGAATACACACACTCTTTGACTCCACATTACACTACACAAACACACCCCCACAGGAAACAAAAACCAAAGGCGCCAAGGCCTGCAACAGTCAGTTCTGAAGATGGCCAATAGTAGGCCGAAACATGTTAACAGGTAATAAAATTTAAAACGTGAATTTATACGTTTTCCAAAGAAAATTGTATCTTCGTGTCAGCAGAGAAAAAGAAATGGCTGAGACCTAACAAAAAAACAACTCCGTACAGATACGAAATTAAAAAATGGGTAGCAGTCCTCCTCTATTTGGCAACAAGCTTCGCAAGACTATCCATAACTAGCATACATTTAGATGCCCTTGTTTTCTGTACATACACAATGCATTGTATCCGGAACTTAGTAAATTAGATGGTCCAAATTTTGTTTCTGGCTCTGTACAAAAGTTTGTGTACATATACAGAAAATGATTATTGCCAACAACTCGGATACCTTCAGGCCGCAATTGAAGAAAAACGACTGAGAAGATTGCATCAAGTGCTGCTGTAACACGATACTACATGCCCTTACTAACATGACGAAAGGACCATTCAGGAGCTTGGTTTGGAGGTGATTCCACATCCTCCATATCCTCCCGGTCTTGCGCCCTCAGATTTTCAACTTTTCCATTTTTTATCCAACAATTTTCAAGGGAACTCCTTTGATATCGAAGACGCATTGCAAATTTGGCTTGAGGACTTTTTTAACTCGAAACAGCAGATTTTTTTCAGAAGCGGAATGAAAAAACTACCCCAGCGTTGACAGATAATGTAGAAAAATAATATTACTGATTAATTTCTATCTTTTATTCATCTCAAATAAAAACATTTGTCACAGTGAAACAAATTTACGAACTTATATACACAATATATATTCATTTATACATATTAGAAAGGGTCACTTCAGTAAATGATGTAGGAGTGGTAATCTCTCATGACTTATCCTTTTTAACACATATAAAAGCAATTGCGAATAGAGCCTTCAAACTGGTAGGTTTCAGCTACAGAAACTCAAAAGATTTCAGGAATGTTGAAACTGTCTTAAAAATATATACTAGTTTAATACGAAGTAAATTAGAGTACGCATCTATAGTTTGGAACCCTCACTATCACTCGCACTCGGTCATTCTAGAGAGAGTACAGAATAAAATCCTAAAACTGCTATATATGAAAGAACATTCATGTTACAACATATTCCAATCTTATGAATCCATGCTGGTTGAATTTAATGTACCATCTCTCAGTAGTCGCAGGATAAGAGCACAACAAATGGATTTGTTCAAAACCATAAATGGCTTAATAGACAACCCTGATCATCTACAGCTAATTAGTTTCAATATTGGTAAATCAAATTTGAGAACGCGATCTCTCTTTTATTTACAGACAACAAAAACACTATCTCATAAAATGTCTCCACTTTTATTAATGCTTCGAACTTACAATCATCTATCAAATAAACAGGATTTAAATTTTTCGTTATCGTACAATATGTACAAGAAAAAGTTATGTAAAGCATTACTTGAACAGATGTTCTATGTTGGTGAGTTTTTTGAATAAATGAATTGAGTCTATTGGGCCTGCTGTGTAGTGCTGTATATTGAATTTATTAACATGGTGTTGTATTTGCTCTGCAATTTGCCAATTATAGCTACGCTTACATTTTGCATTTTTGGCTGTGTTGTCTGTACTTGGCTTTTTTGATTTGTTTTTATTTGGTGTTTTTCATTTATATCTGTATCTGTGTGTTTTATTTAGGTGGTATCTATTTGTTTTTTTTTTCTTCTCTTTTCCATTTTCAATTTGTAATTACACTTGTATCTGTTTTACCTCTTTTTTCGTGTTATATGCAATTCTATGATTTTTTATCTGTACTGTCTATTGTAATTGAGGCTTTGCCCTGTTATGGACATAAATAGATAAATAAATAACTCATACACCTAATATTTTCATGACTAATGTGTGGAAAACTTGAATGAATGAATGAATGAATGACTGAATGAATGAATGAATGAATGAATGAATGAATGAATGAATGAATGAATGAATGAATGAATGAATGAATGAATGAATGAATGAATGAATGAAAGGTAGGAGAAATATTTAATAGGTACCCTGGCGCACAAAATAGAAAATGGAGCAACACGGATCGCATGGAAAATAGTAGGCACGAAAGTCTTCTAACACTTTTGTTTCCATGGTAGCACGATTGACGTCGAAGTGAACCTTTTATGTTAAACGTTACCTTTTTCTTTCTTATATATCAAATACTACGAAGTCTTCCATCAAATCAATAATGTAGACATCGATAACAAGAGACACTAGAATGGTCTTAGACATAACATGAACAAGAAATATATATTTTTAAAACATGGGTATAATTACATCGCAGTTGTTTCGCATCCCCCAAGTTGAAAGGGTCCAAGAGACAGAAAGCTAATGCGAAGTCGTCCCCCTTCCCTAATGGATGGACAGACTTCGCCACCCCCGTTGTTTCGTTACATCTGCATTGCTGATTATTACCTGGTAATAACAGAGGAGCCCGCCTCACCGAGCACAGTGTATCTGACTGCAAGGAAGTCGTATGAAAATCACTCATCACACTTCCCTCCCCCCACTTCCTTCCTTCAAGCTTCACGTCACAGTTTCATTCCATATTCCCTTTTATTAACAAAGCTACCAAGAGGATCAGAAATGTGTATCTCAAATTGTGGGACGTATGCAGTGGATGGTGCACAACGATGTCTGTATCACACTGTCGAACAGATCTTCATTTAAAGACAACCCAGAACCATCAAAATATTCATAGAAAGGAAGAAATGGAAGAAAAGTTTGAGTGATACTAGCTAGTAAAATTTACGCACTTCAAATATCTGACAACGCCTTACATCCCCATGTGTGTCGTTCTTTCCCAGATTTCTCCTCCTTAATTCCTCTCACTTTTCTTTCGTTTCATTCTCCCTTCATTCCTCTCACTCTTCCTTTGTTTCCTTTGTCTTTCTTCCTCTCACCCTTTCTTTTGTTCTTTCTTTCCTCTCACTCTTCTTTTGTTTCTTTTTCTTTCCTTCCTCTCACTCTTCCTTTGTCTCCTTTGCCTTTCCTTCCTCACACTCTTCCTTTGTCTTTCCATCTTCTCACTCTTCCCTTTGTCTTTCCTTCCTCTCACTCTTCCCTTTGTCTTTCCTTCCTCTCACTCTTCCCTTTGTCTTTCCTTCCTCTCACTCTTCCCTTTGTCTTTCCTTCCTCTCACTCTTCCCTTTGTCTTTCATTCCTCTCACTCTTCCCTTTGTCTTTCCTTCCTCTCACTCTTTCCTTTGTCTTTCATTCCTCTCACTCTTCCCTTTGTCTTTCCTTCCTCTCACTCTTCCCTTGGTCTTTCCTTCCTCTCACTCTTCCCTTTGTCTTTCCTTCCTCTCACTCTTCCCTTTGTCTTTCCTTCCTCTCACTCTTCCCTTTGTCTTTCCTTCCTCTCACTCTTCCCTTTGTCTTTCCTTCCTCTCACTCTTCCCTTTGTCTTTCCTTCCTCTCACTCTTCCCTTTGTCTTTCCTTCCTCTCATTCTTCCTTTGTTTCCTTTGCCTTTCCTTCCTCTCACTCTTCCTTTGTTTCCTTTGCCTTTCCTTCCTCTCAATCTTCCCTTTGTCTTCCCTTCCTCTCACTCTTCCCTTTGTCTTTCCTTCCTCTCACTCTTCCCTTTGTCTTTCCTTCCTCTCATTCTTCCTTTGTTTCCTTTGCCTTTCCTTCCTCTCACTCTTCCTTTGTTTCCTTTGCCTTTCCTTCCTCTCATTCCTCCTTTGTTTCCTTTGCCTTTCCTTCTTCTCACTCTTCCCTTTGTCTTTCCTTCCTCTCACTCTTCCCTTTGTCTTTCCTTCCTCTCACTCTTCCTTTGTTTCCTTTGCCTATCCTTCCTCTCACTCTTCCTTTGTATTTCCTTCCTCTCACTCTTCCTTTGTCTTTACTTCCTCTCACTCTTCCTTTGTCTTTACTTCCTCTCACTCTTCCTTTGTATTTCCTTCCTCTCACTCTTCCTTTGTCTTTACTTCCTCTCACTCTTCCTTTGTCTTTACTTCCTCTCACTCTTCCTTTGTCTTTACTTCCTCTCACCCTTCCTTTGCCTTTTCTTCCTCTCACTCTTCCTTTGTCTTTCCTTCCTCTCACTCTTCCTTTATCTTTCCTTTCTCTCTCTTCCTTTGTTTCCTTTGTCTTTCCTTCCTCTCACTCTTCCTTGGTTTCCTTTGTCTTTCCTTCTTCTCACTCTTTCCTCTCATTTTTCCTTTGTTTCCTCCATTCCTCTCACGCTTCCTTCTTTGATCTCACTTTTCATTTGTCTCCTACTTCTCTCTTTCCTCTCATTCTTGTTTTGTTTCTTCTTTCCTTTCACTCTTCCTTTATTTCCTTCCTCCTTATTCTTCATTCGTTTTTCTTCTTTCTTCTAACCTCCCACCAATTCCTACTTTCCTTTTTTCTTCTTATTATTCCTTAGATTGCTACTTGAATTCTGTCATCATTTCTTTCCTTTCATTCAATTTCTTTTGTTTCCTTCTTTTTCTCACTCTTTCTCCCTCATTGTTCCAGTTATTTACTTTTTCTTTAGGTTTCTCTCTAGCTATGTTCTATTTTCTTCACATCGTTCTTCCATTTCCAGAACAGTTTTAGATTAAATCTATAGCTGAATTTGACTATAATTTGTAGACTATACAGAGTCAGCACAACGACAGAACTGCACCTGAGATGGCTCAGGACACTACAAGTTGAATAATATCCATGCCCCGTGCAGGATTTGAACCCGATACCGTTACTTCCACACAACGTTTAACAGTATGTCCTTAACGACAGGCTTAAATGTACGTACGTACGCTCAGGTAATGGGCTGGAGTTTTAATTATCGAGTATCAAAGCCAGCGTCTTTTGTTTGAAACACCGCGTCAGAAGGGTGGGGGGCGGGGGGAGGACTGCAAGACATTCTCTGGATTGATCCTCTTAATCATATCTTTTTATGTTGAACCCTTTCGCTTCACACAGAGGGACACAAAACGTTGGGGGGTTGGAGAAGGTGATTCAAACGCAGCGGTCCTATATCCGTTCGGGAGTAATCCAGATTCCAAATCAGTGGCGAAGTCTCGTTATATAGGAAATCAAGTCGAAGAGGTGAGGAGCCCGACTGAGTGCAACAACGGCACAACTGCCAGCACGATCAAAACAAATCAAACTCCCGCTGTCTAAAGAAAACGGGGATATACCTCGCAGAATAGCTCTCTTTCTCTCCTTTCTTTTACTATCTCCCTCTTTCTCTCTAACACATACTGGTACACATAGTCATTCTTCGCGATTACCATACCAGCCGTTGGACTCAAGATTCGCGGGTTCAAAACCCGGCCGGGGGCGATGGATTTTAGTTTTCGTTTTAGTGCAAAGGAATTAAAATTTTTCGCTCTCTTGTCCCGCAATAGAGTGTTTTTCCTCCGAGCAAATAGCCCTCTACTATGTTTAATAGTAGTAGTAGTAGTAGTAGTAGTAGTAGTAGTAGTAGTAGTAGTAGTAGTAGTTGTAGTAGTAGTACTAGTAATACTTACTTACTGGCTTTTAAGGAACTCGGAGGTTCATTGCCGCCCTCACATAAGCCCGCCATTGGTCCCTATCCTGAGCAAGATTAATCCAGTCCCTAGCATCATATCCCACCTCCCTCAAATCCATTTTAATATTATCTTCCCATCTACGTCTCGGCCTCCCCAAAGGTCGTTTTCCCACCGGCCTCCCAACTAACACTCTATATGCATTTCTGGATTCGCCCATACGTGCTACATGTCCTGCCCACCTCAAACGTCTGGATTTAATGTTCCTAATTATGTCAGGTGAAGATAATAATAATAATAATAATAATAATAATAATAATAATAATAATAATAATAATAATAATAATAATAATAATAATAACAGGGAGCATCCTAAATTAAATGAAGCAGGATCACTTAAAATAACATTTAAAGTAAATATAATTTCTATCTTAACCTTAAGTTCGAAATAAATTCACGAGTATGATATGTTCATACCTGCGCAAGTACCTTTCAGCACTACACTCGTTTCGCCGACAACTCACTTACTGCACTAGAACTATGACGCATCACTGATTCTACCCTGATTTCACTAACACTTCGAAAACATTTCATTATTCAATTACTTTGCACTGCCACTACAAACTACTGGGTGTTCATTTCAAAATGTGTCATGACGTCACTGTTGTGAGTCAGCGATTTGAAGCGAGTTTCAGCTTTTATCTCAGAGAAGTTACCTATTAATCAAGGCGTTCAATCTGAACTTGAGAACGTGTAAGGTATAACTTGAACGTCGTAGCAACAGATGGCGGTCTGTAAAGTCTGTGTGCTACCATAACCTCTTTCAAACTGTGTTTTTCGCGGGCAAGTCGTACGTAGGGTACCGGTATTTGTTATCATCGGTTGCGTACGGTAACATTCCACAACACAAATCAAATGCTCCGTGTCCATGTTGACCGTCGAAGTTAGTATGTAAGTAATCGTCTTAACCCTCTCCCCATATCCCGACAGTAAGAAAAAACTCACCTTAGTACGTGTTTCCAAACAGTTCACATTCCTGCCACTACAGGCGTTACCGTATGTATCGGTAAGTACTCTTCAGAATGACTGTCGTACTTGCCAGGCAACTTCTCTGGCACATAGGTAATACGCCTCTGTGGAAGTGTAGGAAGATTGAATTCTCTAGGCTCATCGACTAGCCACATGACGGCATACAGCGAGCCACGACACACTTTGAACTGAACACGCACTATAAAACTTCACTGACAGAAACACACTTCACTTACACAACACACTTCACTGACAACACACTTCTTCACTGATACAACACTTCAAATAGCAAAATATCAATTACACCCTTTGAATAGTGTGTATAATATACAACAGTCTATTAGTAAAGTCCTTAAGTCTATTTATATATACATTTTTAGTTTTTGGTAAAGCCTTTAGTAAGTCTGCAGGTAAAGTATTCCAGTCCCTGAAATGTTAAATTAGTAAATGCAGAGGTCTAGTTGTAATAGCCAATGTTGAAAGTTGTCAATTGTACGAATAAAGCACAAGTTTTTAATGAATGTATACTCATTTCTCTGTTTATCAGGTCACATGTTCTTTTTTTTTTTTCTGAATTATCTCTGCCCCAACCTTACGTCCAGTAATGGAATATGGTGCTGCATGTTGGGATCCTTACAGATTAGAACATAGTAAGACACTGGA